>NW_010264715.1:0-36458 GCF_000690775.1 Eurypyga helias
AACTTCCCTGTACTCCTCCCAGTCCTGCTTCTATTCAAAGTTTTTAAAACTTCAGCTACTATTCAGGTAGCTGCAGTATACTAACGTATTTTTCTTAAGTTGTTTCTTCTATGCACTAGATAAATGTCACCCTTTATCAAGCAGTCCTGAAATTTTGTAAGAGAGATAAACCAACACAAAGTCCCATCTATCCCTAACAATTGTTTATAAAAATGGTCAGCCAGGTTTGTCTATAGGGAAAAAAAAAGCAGAATACCTTCTGTTCATTTCCAACCATAAGCAGCAGAGTAACTTTGAAAGACTGCATCAATTCACGTTTATTAGACCTTCAGGTCAGATTGTGCAGTCTCTCATACGGCAAGAAAAAATTTACTACTAAGACTGTGGTGAGAAAATGCCTTCAGAGAAGCCTAGGTGCAGTATCAGACAACATTCCCAACTGTTTATTTTATTCTTAATTAGACCTTTATTGGCAGCCTCTCCTTCATCCCTATGCACCATCATAATTAAAACTAGCCATTTTTATAGCAACTATTTACCTCCACTGAAGAAATACATAAAGAAGAATAAGGTAAAAAAAGATTAGTGCCACTGAACAGGGTTTCAGCAAAATCTCTTCTGAAATCACGTGTCTTACCATGGTGAAATACATTTTATAAATACAAACTCCCCCAAAGCGTAGCAGCGAAAGGCCACCAAAACATGTAGGGGACTAGGACATCTACTGGAAAACTGCAGACTCAAGAAATTTGTCTAGCCTACTAAAAAGAAAGCTGAAAAGAGATAAACCACCTCATTGCTTTTAAGACGGAGGTTCTTATGCTTATGACAATAATTATATAAAACTTCATGCCTGGAACTAATCTGCTCGCTGTCAGTCTTAACAGTCCCTCTGCCTCTGACAAAAAGATTGAGGAGCTTCCTGTCCACCTGAAGAGCTAAAATGAACTAAAGCAGGGTCAGAGGAATGGGAGGAAGTGATGAAGAGGGCGAGAGGTAAGAAAGCTTTTTACTTGTAAACTAAATATATTTGGAAGAGTACTACAGTTACAGCCATTCTACATTGAAGTAAAAGAGGAAAGCACCAGAAGCTTTATCACTCAGTACCTGCTGTTGCAATTCTTGCTGATATGTTGCCTTTTTGGAAGACTTTGGCTTTTCTTCAGAAAATTCTCTTACGCTTCTTTTTCTGTCTCCTGTATTCCTCTGTCCAATGTCACTTCTGATTTAGAAAACCACACATATAAAGAAAATGTCACAAGGGCTGGGGGTGGGGTGGGTGAGGGATTAAAAAAATTTAAAAAAAAAAATCATGCCTGAAATATTAAAGAGCTGTTGTTTTCCACAGCCTGGTAGTTTATAGTCTCCAATATTTTCACAAATCCATGTAAGAACAGGAGTTCACTGAATTATTGTTTAGATGGAAACTCTTAATTAGAAATCTGCAGAGCTGTCTTTAACACACATTATTTCAAAGGCATATCTGCTGTGAGCAAAATACTCCCAACATGAAAAGTGTATCATAGAATCATGGAATGGTTTGGGTTGGAAGGGCCCTTAAAGACCATCTAGTTCCACCCCCCCTGCCATGGGCAGGGCCACCTTCCACTAGACCAGGTTGCTCAAAGCCTCATCCAGCTTGGCCTTGAACACTTCCAGGGATGGGGCATCCACAGCTTCTCTGGGCAACCTGTTCCAGTGCCTCACCACCCTCTCCAGGAAGAAATTCTTCCTGATATCCAACCTAAACCACCCCACTTTCAATTTAAACCTGTAACCCCTTGTCCTGTCCCTACAGGCCTTTGTAATAAGACTCCTTGGCCCTCAGCTTTCTTGTATCAATGCAGTAAGTACAAACAGAGAATACGAATACAGATAATACTTACACAGATTGGTCCACTGGGGCTTGGCCTAAAGGAGGATCCAGATTAGGCATGGGTTGCATTGGCATCATGCCTGTACCATCTATACAGTAAAAAAATATTTTTTTAATTTTTTCATGTTCAGATATAAACATTTGCCCTTACGTAAAAGAACAGAGCTCACTGCTCAAGCTCAGTGACTGCAGATTTACAAATTGGACTCTCAAATTCTGTAACAAACAACTGATCCTTAATGCTCTGTAAAGCAAGAAATACAATGCCAAGGTATAAATCTGTTTCTTAAATTCAACTAAATCTCTTTAAAATCTGCACGTCTTCATTAACATATTTTACAGTGAACTAAAAAAAAGAAATAACTCACTTAACACTTGCCCTCATGCTTTACTCATGTCTTATATTGTGAGGAGAGCCCCACTGCCTCCTGCAGAAATGCAGTACATTTGGCCTCTGTGCTCTTACTAAAATAGGAGCTGCAGCCCCCTGCCAAAGTGTGCTGGTTTGGGCTGGGATTTTCTTCTTCCCATTTTCCTTTTTTCATTACATATGATTATTAGTATCGTAGAATCATAGAATGGTTTGGGTGGGAAGGGACCTTAAAGCCTGTCTAGTTCCACCCCCCCTGCCATGGGCAGGGACACCTTCCACTAGACCAGGTTGCTCAAAGCCTCATCCAGCCTGGCCTTGAACACTTCCAGGGATGGGGCATCCACAGCTTCTCTGGGCAACCTGTTCCAGTGCCTCACCACCCTCTCTGGGAAGAACTTCCTCCTGATATCCAATCTAAACCTCCCCACTTTCAACTAAAACCTGTTACCCCTTGTCCTGTCACTACAGGCACTTGTAAAAAGTCTTCCCCAGCTTCTTTGTAGGCCCATTCAGGTGCTGGAAGGCTGCAATAACGTCTCCCTGGAACCTTTTTCCTCCCTGATTTTAACTTTTCTATGAAGGTAGCATGACAACTTTTAAAAAAATATTTCTGTTTTTTCCTATAAAAAAAGGAAAAGAAAAACAACAAACACCACACAATCTAGTCCCTCCCCCCTACACATCAGTTGTTTCACTCGTGAAATCATCACAAAGGGTAGATAAAAAAAGGACTTCTTAAAATAAAGTATGATAAGTTCATACAGTTCCTTTAAAAATATTTACAATTATATCTCAAATTGTAAAAACACCTCCACATGTAATCAATTATAATATGATTTAAGCAGTTTTAGAAAATAATGTTTTGATTATCAAAACTATCAAGAAAATTATCTGGGAGGAGTAATAGCCAAGTAGCTGCCACTAGAGCTTGTTCAAGTGATGAACAAGATTTCTGGAAGCCATGGCCCCTTTTGCAGTTGGAAAAAACTACTTCATTCAAAACCAGTATTGAAAAAAAGCCTACTTTTCATTCAATACACCTCTAAGACACGGGTTTAAATTGCTGTTACTAGTTCTACATTATTTATCATTTAACTAGATTAAAAGCAGTCACCTGAATCACTCTAACAATCAATCCATCTAAAATCATCTACTCACAAGATGCAAGACAGGGATCCAAAGGATTCCTAACACCGTAAGAGTAATATGCATCATCATAAGGTGTTCTGAAGTTTTCTGTCAAAACTGGTGGTGGAGGTGGCGGCATCGGGGCAAGCCTTGAAGAAAAAAAAAAAAAAAAAAAGGAACATCATTTTTGGTTTTTGGACTACTGAAAATAGAGATCCTCAAAAGAAATTTAAAAAAAAAAAAAAAAAAAAGAAGAGAGAGAAAATTCACTGTAGGAAAACTCTGGAGTTAGCTCAGCTCAAGTCCTCTCATTAGTGCCACGCAGGAACAAGATAAAATAAGCCTCAGTATGAAATTAACCTTCCCTTAGGGAGTAGTACATGAACACACACTATTCCAGAAATCTGAAGATCATAAAACAAGCATGCCTTCTTTAACTGGTTCAGTTAGTGATACTTACTGGTTACATCACTAACAGTAAATAAAACAACCCAAGGATTAGTCTCCAGTCAAAGGGCAAGCGGTACAGCGCAGCATTAGCCACAGGCTTGAAGCTCCTTCTTCCTCCCAACACAGTGTAGCCTCAACCACGGTGCGTAGTGGAAGCTGTCCTGGCCTACACTGAATTCCTGGGCTGAACCCTGAGAGATTACTTAATTGGACAGGGGCCAAACTCACGCCATACCAGCCTTCTAACACCATGGACGCTACTGGGTGCACATCCCAAGCACATGCCCATGCACCCTCGCAACGTGGTTCCGTATTTTATCATTTCTAGAGCACGACCCTCATCCCACGCAAACATCCACGCAGTAGTAATATCACGCTTAGTAGCGATGACGAAGCGTATGTAGCACGCGCAACGAACGTGCTGGTGCGGCACCTGGGCGCTGCTATTTCTCCAAGCGTGCTGGCTAGCCCCCACTGAACGTCTTCATTCACTGGAGGGGCTGAAGGGATGGGCACTGGAGTTTGGAATGCCACCTTCGGCCTTTCAGGAGGTACTTTCTCTTCAGAAGGTCTCATGGTCAAGCCAAACTGCTGCAACCTATTTGGCTGAAGGGGAAAAAAGAGAGACAAAAGAGAAAAAAAGCAGTTGCTTTGTTATTACTAGGAAATATTCTGAACCTCCATTTAAGCTGCGTTAAACCCTTCACTGGGGCCCAAGTAGCTGTTCAAATTTCTAGCAACTGCTTTAATTTCACCCAAGGAATTACTGGAAATCTAATACCACATGGAAATCCAGCATGTTTATCACAGATTTCTAAAATACAGCCTCTGTGGCAGGTTTCAGGAAGTATAGGGTTCTAGGTATTATCCACGGGAAAAGAAAAAAGTACTGACACAGCAGTCTGTAGTACAGGTTACCTACAGCCATCGGTTTCTTACACTGGCAGTATATCATATTATGGATAGGAAAAGTTTCTAAAATACCCCCCTACGCACCTCCCTGAAAGCTAAAATAGCTCACCATCAGGAAAAAGAAAAACCACACGCTGAGACTTTTTGCCAATAAACATTTCCTTGAAATACTGTTATTTCATTATTTGGGGTTCCTTTGATTCTATTAGCTTTTGCACCCACAACAATTACCAAAAAAAAAAAACAAAAAAAAACACCAAATTAAGTAGAAAATGTTTATTGATAACTGGCAGCCTCAGGAAAAAAAAAAAGTCCAAGACAACATGCAAGTGATGCAAAAGCATGCAAGTCAGTTTTAGAACTATCCCATCACACCCAGAAAGCCCTTATACTCGCTGCTATGCACATGTATTTTAGTGTTTGTTTAAATGAGTCAATATGATAGAAGACCACAAAGAATTCATACATTGTGTAAGTACAACAGATGTTGGGTTTGAGTTTACTGATCCTAACACTTAATGTTTGAATTAACATGCATTCAGAGAAAGTATAACACCAGCAACCAGCTAAATATTAAATATCTAACAGCAAACCATACACCCTACAATATGGAAGTATTTCAGCAAAATATTAAATCTTTACCTCCTCATCATTTAGCTGCAAGACAGTATATACAAGGCAGTTAGCACTCACCAGTCACAAACTACAGCATTAAGATTAAAATTCTCAAAATCTACTAGACATGAAAATTTGTTTAGAACATTTAACCAGATTTGTAGATGCGAATACAAAATCAGATAACAGATACGAGCTATAGCAATTAAAAATTATAAGGCAGTCTTCAGACTGGGGTTTTTTTACTTATCTTCAAATCCACTGTCTTGGGCAGGAGAATATTTAAAACAGCCTCTCTCATTAACAAGTTTGATGTGAACTGTTCATAAAGTGCCCCAGATTTCTGCTCTGTAGCTAATTTCAGATGTGACTATGGTGCTCAGTTCATCCTGGGGATTGTTTTCTTTTAAACAAGCAGTATATACTACAGCCCACATTTATAGATCCTTAATCAGGCATTGCTATTTAACCAACCTGTAATTAATCAAGAAATCTACCTAATTAGAATCCCTCCCCGAGAGGCAATTTAAAGCTAACAGTGATTGCTTCTTAATGAATGTAGCAAGTCTACTTAATTGAAGGTTTTCAGCTAAATTAACGGTTTTAAAACATTATACATGCCCTGGATTTGCTCTGGATGTAATTTTGTTCCTACAGCAGGCACTTTTCAGTCTGACTGACATGCGTACTGCGTGTAGAGTGCTTCAGCACAGCGTGCTTCTGCCTAGGCAGCTTTGATTAGGCAAACTGTTTACACTGACCTTACAGCCTGCTGTGCCAAGAGAGCCAGCATCCTCCACCCAGTCTTTCCTCTTTTCCTGCCTGGCTGCCAGCTGTACCCTCCATCCTTCTCCCTTTCAGCATCTGAATCCCTGATTAGTCAACTGACTGCTCTAAGCCAAGTAAAGCAGCAAAAAAGATGCAGATTTTTGCCACCTAACCAAGCTGAATCAGTTTGCAAAAGGGATCAAACACGCACCACAGATATTTTAAGGAGGGAGAGAAGGAACATGCAGCCAGACCACTTGTCAGTGTTCTCCTTCCCCATTCAGGAGTAAGAATTTGGGTTCAGCTTTGTTGCTTATCTACATGCATTCTCAGTCTCCAGCCTCACATACTGACTTACAGTACCTTATGGCCATTCATCCAGCTTCATTTTCTAGTAAAATAAGAGCTCCTTTCACCCCTGTTGACCTCTCCAGAAGTGACACACATTTCTTCATGAGTTGTAGCCTCCCCCACAACCCAGCACCACTGAGAATTTAAACTGGTAACCAGTCAAGTTAATAACCAGTTTATTCTTGCTTGAGAAAGTTACCCATCCTTCATCTCCAACAGCAGATCCCTACTGCACCCAAGATGCGGTGGCTTTGGCACTCAGCAGGCACACATGCAAATCATACTAGTGCTATGACAATCAGACTGCTACGAACGTTACTAGCACTGACAGTCTACTCCTTCATGCATGCTAATCAAAATTCTTAGTACAATAATCACCTTACTAAGGAAGTGGAGACCAGTAACTCTTCGTTAAGTCTTATAAGCAACACTATTAAACATCTTGCTTTTGACAAAATCCTATAAAAATGCTTATAATCCTGAACGCTACATCTGACAGTTTAAAAAAGAATTACTAATCTGAAATTAAAACCTGCTACGATGAGATCAACTTGACTGCAAAGCAACTGGATTTTTTTTTAACTGAAAAACAGCAACAACCTCCTGCAGTATACTTTACATTCATGAAGAAAGCTTAGTAACGTGTGCATGTACAGGCTACCACGGGACGCCAAGCATTCTGTCCGTGATACACACTCCTTGTAGATAATTTCCACGTGGTCACAGCAAAAGAAAAGGTTCAATACCTTCCATGAAAATATTTTCCCAACAAGCTGAAAGCATGTGTAATGAGTTAGAGCCCTATCATCCTTAACTTCAATTTTATTCTACACTAATGCCCTATTAGAAAAAACCATGACATTTATAATTTTATAAAAGCCCTACAAAATTTTGTGACTGAGCAACCATAGTGTATGGGTAATAAAAATAAGTCTGTAAAAGTGAAAGAAAACACAAGTTCCTTTACCTTCTTTTCTGGGTCTTGAGCTCCAGAAGCAGCAACTGAGAGCTCAAGTTCCTTCTCACTGGTTTTGTTTTAAAACAATGAAAACAAAAAGGATTAAATCAGAAAGCAGTAACAACTATTCTCATTCTTTCAAAGGACAGATCTCAACTCTGTAGTTAAAAGAACTCGAAAAATACAGGATAACATACATGATTCCACTTGATTCCTTTGGGAGTCAGGGATCAAAGATACTCCATATTATTTGACAATAAACAGAACTCTCAGAAGTATCTATCATCTATTCTGCCTAATAAAAATCCAACTACCATAAAAGGACAAACTAACACATTGCTTTTTACTACAATCTTTCAGGGCATTTCTTCAAAAATTATCTTTACTCACATTAGAGTAAGAAGCTTATAATAAACATATTGAAATTAATTATTCAATAGTAGAGCAATAAGTACTATATTGTAAGTTCAGGGCTCAGGTATGTTCAGCGTGTACAGTTTGTCTTCACAGTGAAACCATCAATAGTAACTTATTTTTAATTCCTTATCCCTTCACTAATATCACTGTGTGTTTTTAATGTGTCCACACTATCATTCAGCAAAATAATAGGCAAGCAAGAAATTTATACTTATTATTCTGCATAAACCAGATGATCAAGTGCTTTGGAAGTGAAAAGTCGCCTTTCCTAAACTTGAGGGCAAAACAAGATTCATTTTCAACTTTGCAAAGTAATTAGACACTCCCCTACCAGCAAAAAAAAGATAACTTCAGTTAGACCTTCTTTACCCTTAAGAAACTAAAAATCATATTTTAAAACAACGAAAAAACCCACCTTTTTTTTCCTTTATTCCATTGAAAGCTAGGGAATTTGTTTATTACAAACTAGATAACAAATAATTTGTATTATTAAAAACTAGAGCCAGTGAGTTTAATTGGATGCAGCATTACCTAGCAAGCTGAAATTCCTTAGTTATGAAATTTATTCTTACCACATTGAATTCAAGAAATTCCTTTAAATTTCAGCCATTATCTTTGAAAAATACAGTAACTTTCCATTACCGTCTCTTATTTCGCTGTTGCTCAGCCATCTGTTCTATCAGGTCTTGCCTGTACTTCTCTTTTTTCTTTTGGAGAAGTTCTCGGTCCTGATCACCTAACGGAAATGACCACACATTTGTGTAAACACTCCACAAAACCCACAGAAGGTGCTGGACAAAAACATCACTCACATTTCAGTCATTTCAAAACACTAAACACAGCAGAATAAATGATCTGGGAACGTGCATAAGAACACTGGATCTCTACCGACTAAAAAAAAAAAACACCAATCTAGTTTTAATACAGAGTGTGTTTGCAGTATGATAATCAAAACTACTAAAATTTTCATTAATATTTTCCTAGTTTGCCTGTTGTTGTATAGTCAGGAACCTACAAATTTCAAAGCCAAGTGATACACCAGCAACTAAAAAAAAGTTACTTTTGTTTTTTCTCTCTAATGGTCAACTAAGGAAGATACACTACAGCACTAAAATTATGAGGCACTGCTCCGGATCAAAATGAAATGTAAAACTGGAGAGAGTCAAACCCACAGGGAGGAAAACAAATTGCTCCACTTTTAGGATGGTTCCCACGACTACTAAGAATTAGCAAAGTATTTGCAGATAGGTATATGTAAAAGGAAACAGTGATAACATCTCACATGGATTTTAAGGAACCCAAAAAACTTTCAACTTGTGGTAGTTCCCCCACCAGATGCATAGAGTCTTCTATTATTTTAAGAACAAAAGAAAAAACCATCATCACCACTTTCCATACAGTATGACTATCAGACACAAGGACTCCTAACATACTCCCATACACAAAGTGACTGTGGCTATCCACTGAAGTACACCTGAACAGTAAAGAGAGGGAAGCTGCAAAGAAACTAAAGCAAAACCCAAAACAACAACAAATCATGACACATGACTGAATTTTTTATTCAATTATTGTGCTTGAACTGTAAAGTGACCAAAACGTGCAAGAGAATCTCATGATTTGTGTTTCTGGGGGCGTCTGAAATCACTTCCCATTTCAAAAAATTTACTTAATCTTTATACATGAGAGTTAACAATATTCTTCTCCTAACCAGGACGGCTAGGAAAACAAATTCACAACTTGGCGTACTCAAGTTACGACAAATGAGATGACTGAACAGATCAGAGACTGACCATTACAACACCACTGTTTTAATGCTGCCTTTGAACAGTTCCAAAAAAAATGATGTGCCACATATAGCACCGAAGATCTAGTAAGCACAAATGTAAAAATAAATACAAGTTCTTCGGAGAACTTAAGTCATTTTTTCCACAATTCAAACCTAACTTGCCTTCAAAGGATCCCATCTGTAGAACTACTACAGTTCTTTTATTCCTGCCTTATCATTTTCTGAATTTAGCTAGGAACGCTATGCTGTCAATAGTATTTCTCTCTATTATGCTCAGTAATAATGTTCCCTGAAAAATTTTATGGCTACATTTAACTTGTAAGAGATGATCAGAATCATTTGTTCTTGCATAAGGTTGTGAACAGTACCATTTCCCATATTTCTGCAATTAAAATTCAATAAGTTGTGTCTTTAATAAGACAGATTAATATTTTTCCTATATTTTAATTTTGTAAAAAAACCCAAAAAAACCCAACAACAAACCACACTTAAAAGTATCTCTAGGCCTTAAACTCTTAGTGAGATCTAAGAAGAAACTTGGGCTCTTAAAAATTAATCAAAAAGCCCTGTTACATTAAGGAAGGAAACAAACATGTTTTTCTTTTTTCATTTTAAGTATTTATTTACCAGTCCTGAGGACAACTAACACAAAGAAAAAGCTAATTTTTCTAGTTTTTAATTATGCCCAAAAAAATAAAACATGCAAAGAAAGGCTAAGTCAGTGTCATTAGTTAGGTTTTTATACATACCAAGAACAAGGCCTGCTGCTGCATATGGCCTTCCAGCTGCAGACTGGGCCTGTTCATTAGCTGAAGAACTAATTTGTACCTGATTTCTGGCAAAGAAAAAAAAAGAAAATGGAAAGATCAAACTCGAGAATTCACCTGCAGTCTATGTGAAACATGATAGATGCAGTTACATCATTATGTGATACGTTTATGACAAACAGCTTGCCTCAAATCTGAAGAAGTATCACAAGCAAATGAAGAAACCACCTGGCAAAAAGGCATTTCTCACAGTTCTCATTTGCCTGCGGTTTCTGAAGCCATCAGAAACACTGACTCAGGTGAGCACTTCAGCAGCGTTGACAGACTGAATGGCGCCTGTCAAGAGTTTACGTAAGGGCTTTACAAGTGTTCTGCTTCTGCCTCATCCACTCGGATGACTTCAGAACTTGCAAAACCAAGACAAGAGGGGGAAAAAAAAGGAATTTTAGAACTACTATCAAAAATGGATTCCATGTTATTCTACTTATTAAAAGTCTTGAGCTGGAGAACAGAGATCTACTGTTTCAAAAAGAAAACATGCATTCAAGCTTCAATAGCTGTTCTCAAAGGAAACACTTTTTTCTTGTTCTATTATATCCTAGCTGCAGAAAACACTATCAGCCATTTCAGACAACATATTAGGGTTTTTAAATAAACATTTTCTTTTCACCATGATTTTGTAATGCAATTACCAGAAAAATACACTGTGTACCACACCTAGAATTTGCAGTTCTCGAGATCTGCTGCACATGTGCTTTCTCCTTTAATTCGTCTTCATTATCTGCAGGTAGATCTCTCACCACTCCATCCAGACAGGGCCTTAAAAGAAATAGAAAAATATTCAGCTATGCTTGCCTAAAAACATCCACTCTGAAATGGAAGGTCCAGCCGTTCTGTGCTAATGGATCCTCAGCCTGACTGCACACTGGGGGGCAGAACCAGTTCTGAAAAGGTCTCACAGAATGTCCAGAAATAACTCACTTTGCCAGCATTGTCAGGGCAGCTCACCGTCTGGGGTTTGAGTTCCCAAGCCTGCTTTCATGCAACCTTTACCTGTTGAGCCCAGTTTAAGAGTTCCGAGAGCTGAAAGGCATTCAGCATCCACACTGCATTAATTGAAACAGATCTTGCTGCTCTTAATCCCCAGGAGCCAACCAAGTCTACAACAGATGTCAGCACACAACTATTGGGCAGGTCTGGTGAAACAGTTCAGTCAGACAGGAAAAGCTGCTTTGATGACAAACTACCCTTCACTATGCACCTGATACCATCTAAAAGAGGTGACATTTGATCACAATAAAAGACAGGTAACATGCTGAATACAAAAATGCAGGAGCGAAAATTTGAATCATCTACATATGAAGTAGTATAACTGAAACTTTCAATAATTGCAGAAATGCTAAAAATTATACGGACACAAGGGAGCTTTTCCTGAAAAGATCTGGGATACTTGAATGTACAGGCTTTTCTTGCCTTGTAAATTAACTTCTTTTTAATGAGGACTTCAAGTTGCCTTGATAAAATAAGGCAAGAGTAGATATTCAATAAAAAAGAAATACTAATAGATGCTAACAAAGCTACGTATTTTCCAGAGCTGGACAGACTTCCTAGTAAGCAAACAAACAAGCCTTTAGGTAAACACAGAAAAAAAAGCCCACCTTATTCTTTTATGTAAAAAGATCCACAGCTCTGCCCATCCCTAATTTAAATAAAAGCCAATAATCAAAGTCAACAGGATGCAAGCAGATTATTAAACGTTGACTGGGCATCTTTACAAGAACAACATGAAAGGAGGACATCCACCCCCTTGGCATAACATGGTATTCTTTCATGATCAAGATCACCTTTTTGACAATGATCAACCTGCTACTTACAAGGCTGGTCACCTGAGACTGAAACACAGTCAGAAAATAGAAAGCCTAGTCCATAGCATGATGAAAGGATGAAGGGAGGAAACAAAGAAACAAACGTTGGGATTCAAGAGGCAACCTTTCCTGTAAAAAGCAGCAAGCTTAGAAAGGCAGGCCCAGGTGTGTTGGCCCAATTCAATCAAGAAGCTGTTGGATCCTGTTTATAGGACAGCCCTGGCTGCTGGGGATGGACTAAAGCATCCCAATCCTAAAAAAAAACAATACATTTTGCACTTCCTCGCACTTTCCTGTCACACTGTTTCTCTTCAGTGAAGTAGGCCACAGCCCTTGTGCCTCTGTCAATACAGAAACCTTTCTGAAAAGTCCCGTTACAGACTCCTGGCTCTCCAAACTAATAAAGCCCATTTAAAAACATAAAAATGTCAGTACAGCAAACAAAAATATTCCTTCCTATGAATTTAGTTACTGTCATGATTCAAATGTGTTCTGAAAAAGTTGACTTTGCCTGAAATGTAGAATTAAAAATTCTCCTGAAGCTGAGCTGTCAGTAAATAATAGATGAATTTCTCCCTCTTTAAGGGAAAGCTAATATAGTCCATAAAAGGTGAAGTGGAACTCCTTGTGAAGGAGAGAGAGTGCTAGATAACAAAGCACATTTCATTTAAAAAAAAAGTGTAATTTTCAATAAAAATTAAGCTAAGTAGAAAATACACACCAATAAAACCAAACCTGAATTTTATGTACAAATTTAAGTTCAGGCCATTCAGGTGCTGGTCCAGCAACTTCTTTTAAGAAGATGCAACAAGTTTGCCAATAGCGAAGATAAGACTATCTCCTGTAGTTTCTTTTAAAAGAAGACTGGAACCATTTTTTTTTGCGGAGGCAAAAAAAGCAATTAATTCCCTACTGATATATTGGTCACAGACATTTATATAAGCAGCATTTTCTGTGAAAAACTAAGTAGTAGACTTCTATTCAACATGATACTGCCTACTGTCAGTACAGACACCATCTTTGCTGGTATTTTACATATATAATTCTGTATATATTCTTTGAGTAAAGTAAAAGTAAACTCAGACTTTATCAAATGGTCATTTTTATTTAAATATCAGACTCTGTCTCCAACTGCATTAGACAGCGGCAAACAGCTATCTAGTAAAAAGAGGACATTAATCCTTTTGGGCGTTAATTAACACAGGGGATTAAGATTGCTTAGTCTCCAAAATACGGACAATTTGGTTATATTTGTTAGATACCAAATCTAACTTCTAATATTTTTATTTCTGAAAAGTTTTAGGACAAGAAGACTCTACCCTAAAACTTCCTTTGCTCGTTTCTATCAAGATTACACTACAGGATGGAACAATTTTTGTATTTTGCATTCTCATCTCTGAACCTCACTCAGCAGAAAATGGGCAATCTTGCTCCTGCCATCTATTTAACCACTGCTTCCATTTGCTAGTCTTTTTCAGAAACACTGTATGAATAAGTACATGCTTTTAGAAGTACATCTGAACATACAATCTGAAACTCTGAAATAACCCAGTTATTCAGTCTGCATCTCCCAAATGCTTCCAGACAATTAATTTTCTCCACAGTTACTTAATTTCTTGACCATTTTCTTTTAAAAAGTCTGAGAAAGAATATCCTAAGTTTGGTTTCTAGAAGTTATTTTAAGTCTACTGGCATTTGAAACGGGAAAAGAACCAGGACAGCATTAAATTTAGGAAACACTTTTCTAGTAGAAGAACATTTAGGGTTTGTTTTTCCCAGTTATTAATTTGTAGTACCATCCAGAAAATTATCCCTGTAAACAATGACTCAAAAGATCATTTAAGCAGTCCACCAGCACTTAACAACAAAACATGATTGTAATATTTAATGCTGTTGAGAGTAGTACAGTTCGCCTTCTGTTTTTTCTAGAAGTGCTAGTTCTAGGGGAAAAAAAAAAAGTGCTTATTTTGTCTAAAAATATCTGTAAATCGTTGAACACTTTTCAGGCAATTTAAAAAAATTATTTACAAGAAATGTTACTGCTTTATTTCATTTGAATTTAGCTGTATAAAACCCACGTGTTTCAAGTTCAATACTATTTCACACCACATCCCATGTGATTTCTGAAAGCAACAGTTCTTACAATGGAGTAACTGAAGGTGGCCAGGCTGCCAAACCCTGAATGATTGGAACGGTTATGCATTTTCTTTTTTTCAATGAGCAAGCTAGAAGAGAAATATGAACAATTTAAGTCAAAATAACCAAACTGCTTTATCAGTTAACGCAGTATGGACAACTTGATAATGAGCAGTACATGGTATCAGTTTTCCTCCTAAATGATTTATCTAAAGCACCCTCTTTCGTTTGGTTTGGGTTTTCTTAAATGTTGATGCAAACTGTGCAGTTATTACTGAGATTAGCACCTATTAACACCATCAGGATTTGGTTCAACTATGCAGATGCTTGAAATCTGCCATTTAGCAAGCCAAAGGAAAAAAAGAGGATCTTTTAAAAATACATTTTTTACATTTCTAACACACAGTGGCATGTACCAAAAATTGAAACAAACCAATTTTGGAATCTGAACTAAAAATTGACTTGCTATAACTATTACATGCAATCCTGGGTTCCCGGCACAGGTTTTGCTCTCAAATATTAACATGTTTTCTGCCAAACTACACTTAATAAAAAATTAATTGTGGCCTTCTTCTGGGGTAATTTCTCTAGTAACTTGGTTTGCCATAATGTATAAAATGCTCCCTGATGTATGAGATCTTAGGTACTGGTCCAATTATAAAATATTTTTTCTAAAAATTATTACAAAGTTCCTTTTCAAAGTAAGTACAAAAATCCTGCTTACACATGCGAAACTTGTCTAATTTTCAGTGAGACCAAACCATGGCTGTCAACACACACCACAGAAATAAAGGAGAAAACAGAATGAATAATACCTTTCAGCATTAAAAAAACGGGGAGTTTTTCTGTCATAAGTGCTTTCACATCTAAATCTAGGGTCTGTTTCTTCATTTGCCTCAGGATCATAGTCCATTCTGTAGTACCTTCTACCAAAATCACCATCTTGATAAAGTCTGTGATGCTTCCTAATAGGAATTACAGATGGGCTAGCAAATCCACGATGTCTTCGACTGGGAAGATCCAAATCTTCATAGAGTTGTTTAGTCATTAGTCGACTTCTTATTTCAATCTCATCTTCTAACCTACGATACCTGTCTTCCTCCAGCCATCTTTTATTTCGCAGCTCTTCATAACCTCCTGTAGAAGTAAAGGCATCCTTCTTGGGTAGTTCTGCACCTGTATTACAGGGCTGTATTTCTGTGTGTAGTTCTGGCTGGAGCCTGGTAACAGCAATAGGTTTTTTATTCCTGTCCATCTCATTCTGTTTAATGAAAGAAAATAATATTAAAAGATCTGAATATAAACAAAACACACTGAGCAAAAACTTGGGGTTTTTATTTCTTCAAACAATCCCTAAAAAGCTACTGGATAAAAGGTAGGAGGTGAGTAAGAAAAATGCTTCAATGAGGGCTTAAAAGCTAGGGACTTTTTTTTTTTTTCCTGGAGAAAAAAAGCACTCTTTCTCTTATCTAATGTTTTTCAGAAGAATGGCTATCAATCCTGGACAGGTCTTTTACGAACTCCAATTTGACCTTCAGATTCAGAGTGCAAAGAACCAAAAAACACTTTGAACTTTATACCTCATCAAGAGGATAGATATCTTTCTTCCACCCAGATTCAGGCAAGCCTGTAATACTCCTTACCTATGAGCACAACCTTTTAACCTGACCGTTTCTCCATCTATTTCTTAGCTCCCCAAGAGCCATCACTATGACAAAGGATAGTTTAGTGGATAAAATACAGCCCTGTGACATACTGGGCCAGTGTTCAACACATAGTTTTGGCAAACAACATTGTTTTGAATAAATCCTGTAGTATTTAATGCACTAATCTTTCATCTGTGGAATAAAGATAACAGTAACTCATACTTCACAAAACATAATGAAAAATAACTTAAAAGATGCAACTGACACCGAACTGGGAAGAGGGATCAATAGAGTAGAGGGTGTGACTACCACTCAGAATGGTCTTGACAAACTAGAGAAATATGCTGATAAAAAGCACATGAAGACCAATAAATGCAAAATTCTGCATCTGAGACAGAAAAATGCCAGGCACAGGTACAGGCTGGGCACTGACCATCTAGAAATCAGTTTTGCAGAGAAAGGGCTGGGTTAGTGGTGGGCAACTAGCTGAACATGAGTCAGCAGAGTACCCCTGCAGCACCCTAATCCTCTGCTCAGTATTTATTCGGTATTTGGGTTCTGGCATAGTATGCCCAGTTTCCTCCCCTGCCCATGGATAGAATCATGGAATGGTTTGGGTTGGAAGGGACCTTAAAGACCATCTAGTTCCACCCCCCCTGCCGTGGGCAGGGACCCCTTCCACTAGACCAGGTTGCTCAAAGCCTCATCCAGCCTGGCCTTGAACACTTCCAGGGATGGGGCATCCGCAGCTTCTCTGGGCAACCTGCTCCACTGCCTCACCACCCTCTCTGGGAAGAACTTCTTCCTGATATCCAATCGAAACCTCCCCACTTTCAATTTAAAGCCATTAATACTGACAAACTGGAGAAAGTGCAGAGGATGGCTAATGAGATGGTTAAGGCACTTGAGCCCATAAAGGAGAAGCTGACAGAGCCGGGTTCTTTCAGCTTGGAAGAAGAGGTTAAGGAGGGTATCTATGGGGGCAGAAGGAACTAGTAATTGCAGTATCTACCTAACAGGTGGTTACAAAGATGCCAAAATCATGGTTTCCAAAGAACCAAAGGTCACAGGTTGCAGCAAAGGAAGCTCCAATGGGATACGGAGGGAAGGAAGGTCAGATCATGCAGTTAAAGCAGTGGAAGAGGTTGCTCAGAGGAACTCTGGATTTTCCGTCCTTTCAAAACTCAACTGGATAAGGCCTGACCAAGTCAAATATCCCTCAGAGATGGAAGAACCTCAACAAATCCTCACCAGGTGTTTTTCCTCTTTGTTATTTTATGGCAGCAAAATTGTTTCTACACAAGAATACTAAAAACATAATGCAAAGGTCAAATGGGATGACAAACTAAATAGAAGGAAGAAACCTTAACTCCCTAAATAGGTTTGATTAGATAAGTCAGCTGAGGAAACATGAATTCCTAAACACAGAAAAATCTTTAGAGATTTATAGACTCAGTTACACAAACACAAGCTGCATTTTTGCCACGTATTTCCTAGAGATCATTGTTGTGTAGCACTCGAACCCTTGAGGAAGGCAATAAGAATCAGATACTGAATTCCAACACCTGTAGGATGTCTAAATACTCCCTTACAGCCCTTTAAGGGCTCCCTTTAATCTCCTTTCACAGATTAATAGTTTTCAACTGTATGACACTACAATGCACTTGGAAGAAAAGATCTTTCTCATAAAAAACAATCTTTCTGGAGATAGACAAGAAGCATTCTCCTAGACAGAACTTATAAATACATGGGTTTTTGCACTTGGTGACTGCTGTAAGCCAGACAATAAACTTTCAGCTGTTCTGAGTACAATTACAAGTCCTTTCAGAGAATGACCTAGCTCTCACACTACTGTATACTTAATGAATTTCCGTATTAAAAGAAGTGGAAGGCTTTCTTAAATCAAAGCTGCATTAGATGAGAGTTCCAAATTATTGCAGTCCATCACTAAACTAATGCAGCAATATTTTAAAAAGAAAGTTTACCCATTCTACACAAGATTTTACAATTAACAAGCAGTAGAGAGGCTTTCTCAGATCAATATATTGCCTTCAGGTTACTAAAACAGCCGGTTTTACAATGGTGATAATTAGACCCAATGTGTTGCTAACATAGGGATATTTTAGGTACTGCTGAGCACTGCTGACACAGCATCAAGGGCTCTTCTGCTTCTCACACCACCCCACCAGCGAGTAGGTTGTGTGTGGACAGCTGATCCCAGCTGACCAAAGGGATATTCCAGGCGATACAACATTGTGCTCAGCAATAAAACCTGGGGGAAGAAGGAAGGGGGGGGACATGCAGGGTTATGACGTTTGTCTTCCCAAGCAATCATGTGTGATGAGGCCACGCTTTCCTGGACATGGCTAAACAACTACCTGCCAATGTGAAGTAGCGAATGAATGCCTAATTTTGGTTTGCTTGTGTGTGCAGATTTGGCTTTACCTATGAAATCATCTATAACTCAACCTACAAGTTTTCTCACTTTTACCCTTCACAATCTCTCCCCCATCACACTGGGCAGGGCGGGGAGCAAGCAAGCAGCTGTGTGGTGCTCAGCTGCCTACTGCCATACAAATCAAAGACCTCAGCTCAGAATCTGAGTTCCATTACACATGTGACTACCTCACTTTCAGTAGTAAAGACAACTTTCTTGATTCACAGATGCACAGTATCATATAATAGCCAGCTGCCTGCACTTGCCTTGCTTTCTCATGAAATGAGCACAGACTGAGGAAAAAGCAGCTACAAATTCAAACTAAGGAAAGCATTTTGGCCATCACTTATCACCAAGAACAATTCAGGGACTTGCTTCAGACACACAGAAAAATGAAGCATCCTTCTACCAGACAGACATGACTGAAGTAGGAATCAAGAACTGTACTTCAACTCATAACCAGGACTTGCTAGATACATTCATAAAACTGTGACCTAACTGAATGACATTCTTTGCTTATTTTGTTTTACTTTGTATGTCTTAGTCATTGATAAAACAATTGACAAGGTCATGTGTGTTCTTCTTGGTATCAGCTTCAGTAAAACTGTATTACCTCTGTGGTATTCTTCCCTAATTTCCTTAGCCTTTCATTCCATTCTTCTTTATCCCTGAGATACTGATTGTATTCCTTGTTTCTTTCAAGCCGTAGTTTCTCCTAAAACAGGCATTGACAAGTGCATCATAATTCTGCATTTTGAGTAGCTTTGAACTTCACAGAATGGCAGTATTAAATGAACACATGCAGGCTATGTGTCTGCCCTCCCCGTTCTTTGTGATGTACAAATAGGGGTTGAATTGCTTTGAGGTTTTTGTTCATTCTTGAACACAGCACTTTCTCTTAATCTGAAATCTGTAAGCAGAAGTCAGCTTCTTGGGCATGAAGTCTTGTCCCCAGTAACACTGCAGTAAACCAAGCTGCCTCTTAAAACCAGTTAGGTTTCCTCCTGCTAAACCTACTCCAAAATTGTTCCAAAGCCTCATTCCTCTGATGATTAGAAATGGCCTTCTAATTTCCAATCTTAATGTATTTACGGACGACTTTTAAAACATGCAAATTTTTTTTGTGTTAATTGTGTATTGCCCCACTTATAATTAAAACAGAACAACAAAGACGTGTAGACAAGATGTGTCAATGATAGCTTAGGACAGAACTTGAACTGTCAAATTCAAACGAGCAGTTAGGCTGACTGCAAAAAGAGTCAAAAGCATGAAGAATATAAGGAAAACTAAGAAAAACACGATCTATCCACCTTGACCTAGCTGCTTTTGCAAGGTAGCAACATTTATAAAGGGCTTGCTCAGGTCTAAAAATATGCAGGGATTGTACATCAATAGCCTAATTATTTAATATGAAATACAAAAGTCTCCAGGTAAAGCAAATTCTGATTTGCATTATTTCCTTATATTAGTACCTTATGTTTAGAGCATGGGGGATCCCTCATACTACCTAATTCCGACCATCATATACACAACGGAAAGAGAATAACAATCACAATATGATGAATCATCTGCTTCTCCACTGCAGTATTTTCCAATAAAAAAGCAAAATGTTTTAAAACATATTAAAGTAGGGGTACTTTCCCATGAACAAATTTTAAACAAAAATAATTTATACCAGAATGATCATAGGAATACCAGCTTAGGAACAGTTTTACAAATGAGACCAATGCTCCCCAAAACTGTGGGTTTTTTCTAAAAATTTTTGACTATTGGTTTTCTGACAGTGACCACATAAAACCTGTGGACAGCAATGAAAGCTGGCTGAGGGGTATTTTCCAAAGCTGAGAAACTAGCATTGTCTTTAACAGGTGGCAACACACTCAGAAGAAAATTCAATATGCTGCGTGACTGCTCATTTTACTTAACAGAGGAAACTAAAATGCAAATGTTAATCTTGAATAATTTCTGCCCAGAGGAGAAATGTTTAGCAGGGCACAGTCTGACACCTTATGGCAGCTTCTGGGTTCTGCAATACCAATAAATAAATGGGTAAAAAGGATTACAACACACTTGTACAGAAAATCTCAACGAATGTTGACATGAAACCATCAATGATCAGTCATGTTCCCACTTCAGATAAGCCTTTAATTTCCACAGAATTAATCAAAGATCCTTTATCTTTCACTGTTTCCGCACACATACTCACAGGGGTTAACACAAAGTTCACAAGAACCTGAAGTTAAACTCAGCACAAATGCATGCTGCCACTGGGGAGTCATCCTTTCCCCTTCCTGGGAAATGTCATTCTTGCTGCCTCCCCCTTTTTCTTTTTTTTTTTACCACTAGCATAATCTGGAGTTTGGGGCATTTTTATATCACAGAATCACAGAACAGTTTGGGTTGGAAGGGAGCTTAAAGCCCATCTAGTTCCAACCCCCCTGCCATGGGCAGGGCCACCTTCCACTAGACCAGGTTGCTCAAAGCCTCATCCAGCCTGGCCTTGAACACTTCCAGAGATGGGGCATCCACAACTTCTCTGGGCAATCTTGTAACAGCAATTTTCCCTTAACTGAGTTCTCACCTGGCTCCTCATATGGCCAAACATTATTGCCAGCACAAGAGAAGCAGAAAGCTTAAGTAAGCACAGTGAGGGCAAGACCAGCACATTCTGTAAGTGATAGTCTCGCCCCAAACACTGAACAACAACGTAACTCCAAGGCAACAGGTTACAAAACCTAAAAGCAAACAGAACCCTCGAAGAGTGCAACAGTCCAGTCCTCCTCCGGCAATAGGTTCTCTTTCTGCCTTATTGGTGTTTGACCCGTCCTCACAACCAAGCAGTGGTGTTCCTTAAATCAGCAAAAATATTCACTAAATTACAGTGTTTCTACCAATGCAACTTCCTGGATCAATTTAGGAGCAAACACTATAAAGGAACTGGGAATATGAGGTCAACGGTGTGAAAGCAGGAAGAGAGGTAACCCCTGTAAAACCGATTTAGGGTTTCACACAATCCTACTATGGATCAGAGGAATGGATCAGAGGTTAAGAAAATCCACATATGCATGCTGCATCTTCATATTCTAATCTCCGTGACCCTCCAACAGCGGAGACGCTGTTACGTCTGGTATCTTTCTCCAACATATAAAAACAAGACCATAAACTGGCTAAACACAGAGTGTCCTTTCACAAAGCACAGTAGTATCTGTGCTCTCAAAGAAATTGGGAAGAAACCTATATTAACAGCAGGCAATACGTGAAATACCAGACAAGCTTTTATTTAGATTTCTGAAATCTGTTAAAAAAAAACAAAACACAGGAGGATAAGCAGGTAGGTTACATGTACACAAACACATCAAAGCGAATCCTGTACAGCAGAAAGCTTTGGTTCTGAGAGGAACTGACACGAATACCACTGTAGAAATAGCTACAGGCAAATACTTTTTAAATTATCCCCAGGCTGCAGTAATAAGACTAATAAATTAGAAATTTATATATATATAAAACACCAATTATCTTCATTAGATCAATATTTACTGCTGAATAAAACCCCAGCACAACCACTACAGCTTTTGGACACACCAAGTATGAATTAGAAGTAGCAAACCTCAAACTAGTATCAGTATAGAATTACACATCTAGTTATCTACAAACTAAGAGTAGAGGTAACCTAGGATTAAAACTTTAAAAACAATGACAAAATTTAAAGACTTTACTGTTTCTGAAGATTATTCTAACCTTCACCTCCAAAAATGTTCATTTGTAAACAGGGTAAAAAAACCCAACCAAACAGAAAAACTTAAGGGGAAATAATTTTTCCACACCACTTTAAATATCCAGATGAATTTTCAAGCTACATACCACTTCATTTCCTCTATATATTTACCTTAGCAGATCTTCGCTCATCAATAGGAAGAGATAATCCCTGAGTATATGGATCTACTTCACCAGTAGCCAGATAATTTTTCTACATTAAAAAAAAACATTAAAATCAATATATTTTAAAATACCAAACCTTACTTGCTAAATAGTTGCTAGGAATTATATTTTCTGAAATATAGCTGATCAATTTAATGAAATCAAGACCGAAGACAACATTCACATTTTGAAAATGTAAGATGTTCTTTGAACACATGAATGAAGTGAAGTCAAGGAACGCAGGAACGCAAGGGTTTTGTCAAGCTTCGTGCCTACGTTTCAAAGTGTTTGTCACTTCTTCCCTGCTACACTGCTTCAAGGATTACATAAGTTAGTCTCTGCATATTAAAAAAAACATATTTTTATTCAAAAAAAAGCAAAACACCACCATTACTCAATTTTACTGTAAGCAAGTAGCATAAGCACAAGCATCTGTTCAAGCATAAGAGGAATCTTCCAAGACACTACCTTACTTAAGATGAAAAACTTCTGTTGAAAATGTATGTCTACCTCTAACAGATGGAATCCCCACTAACACTACAATCACCACTCTATCTCTCAGCATTGTTTTCCACAACAGCAGTCCTTAAATACTTCAGGATAATGACCCATCACATACAAATCTTGTAATTCCTTCCAGACCAGCAGTCATATTCAGGACAGAACCTTCCACTGAGAATACTATGCTGTTGCTCCATGCAGCTCCCTGGGCCACAGCTTGGGAACCGAGCTGTGCAGCAAGTCAAGTACCAGCCTTTCAAAACAAATGGTCGAATGGGTCCTTAGCTTCCAGGTCTACTGGCTTCTTCACACATCACTCATTTACTAAAAGCATCCCCAGGCCATTCTCAGTCAACCACCCATGTTTTATAAATCTGATTATCTTTAATAAAAATATCATCTATTTGTGTGGCATAGGCTGATGAGGAGAATGGGTTAGATACGATATTTCACCAGCATTGCTTCTTTCTACTATCTATGTTGTAAGACAGCTTGAAAGCTTAGAGGTACGTCAGCAGGTAAGAAGTGTACCTGTTCCAGTACAGAACTGCATCATTATGAATTGTATTTCACAACTACACATTGAAAGACGTAAAGGATTTAATAACCATGCAAATATTAAAGCACTGAGACAACTAGATTAATATGGATAACTAAGTTATTTTTACTAGAGCAAGTCAATAAATTGTCATCCTCATTATTAAGTAATTCTTTTCACACTTTGAAAACACTGTAGAGATTAACTCTGACATTAAAAAGGCATTTGCCAAAAATCAGAAGCTGATATGGAAACTGCATTTTCTACATAAATGAGACTAAACAAGTTATTAACCAACATAATATCACTATTAGAGCTGCTAAAAGTTGCACTCTCTCTTTTTGTGGGGAAAGGAAATTAGAGATTCTTATCGTATCTCTTCCTCGGGCCTTAGAAGCTTAATAAAGCTAACGTGTACTACAGCCAGAAAAAAAACAAATTAACTTGGAAACCTAAAGTTGTAAAACTGAAGTTCAATTGAGAATTAAACAATAAATGTTAATGTAAAAATTATATTATTTGGTTACTCTGGTGAGAATGATGAAACATTAAGTTTCAACACAATATTCTAACCTGAAAATAATGTGAAGTTTAAGACTGAACAAGAAGCAACAATCAAGAAAGTATCATTTTGGTTAGAGGTTAAGAAGCCAGTTAATCCTGCTGTTGCTATCGTTATTCAAGAATTCCAACGCATGCTAATAAAGTTTATCTGTTTCCTAGGCGTGTTATTCAAAGCCCGAGGAAAACCAGAAGATTGTATTTCTATTGTGTTACCTCCCCGTCCACTGACGTTGCTTAATTTGAACAACAACTTGGATGGACGACTTTAAATTTGAAAATCATATCTACATGACAGTGTAGTGATATAAACAATCAAAAATTACTGTAATTGAACAAAGCTTGAGAAAATGTGCCTCTGGAATTACTTTTTCCTCCCAACACTTGTATTCTGGCCACTATGTGCTGAATAATTGGCTCCACTGCTTTCCCAAGCACAACTGATGTGACTGCACAGTGACGGAGAAGGAAAACGCCCTGACTCCTGGTTCTGATGACATATGATAATATTTCAGAGTTTATGATTTTATTCCAGCTTTATAAAGTATGCATAGCAAGAAAAAAACCCTGATCTCATAACACCTATGTAGCTGATAAGCCTTGAAGCAAATGTCTGCTAAAAGAAAAACTTCCGTAACGTCAGCATGAGACAGCAACAATAGCAAGTAGTAAGGAAAAAAAGAAATCAACAAGGGGTTTAAAATCTTATTAATGGAAAATAATATAAGCAATCATTTTGCGCAAACAATGCTGTTAATCACAACACATCACTAAGCATGCACAAATACACAAAGCACAAAAAAGAAATAATTTTTTAAAAAACTCAAAGAGCACAAAGCTTTCAAGCAAAGCAAAAAGTGACTAATTTGAAGGAAAAAAAAATTATATTGCAGGCACCCTACCTTTTTTGCGTGTGAAATACCCTGAAAGTCAAGGAAAAAATACTATTCAAAAAAAGTCTTTCATTCAAAAATATTTGATTTAACAAAAAAAGGCTTCTTTTCTTAAAACAAATCCATTGTTTTAAGAACGGAAGGCACCTGATAATTAGCATTTTCAGACAACAGAAATAATTTGGTTCCTGATTTTTTTTCTGTTTGACTAAGAAGGGATACAGAATATTCCCAAAATTATGCCATTTCATACATACCATTTCAATTTTAAATTTACTGTGACATTAAATAAATGACACTAAGTGGAACATGAAAGGTTTTTTATTTCTAAAATTGGAAAGAAGCTGTTAAACGGAGTCACACTAATTACTGGACTATTCTTACCTGAATTACAGACCACAGAATACATAGGTACTTAAGAAAGTTTACAGATTATATTTTAAATTCTTAAGAAGAAACTAAGAAGTAGAGACAAATAAATAGACATATTCAGAATAAAATGTACTAAGTATTACATGGTCTCATGACAATGAGATCCAGAGAAGCCTAAAACATAACTCTTCCTAGCAGTGACACTTTGAAATTACTTTTACTCAAGTCCTCGAAATCAGCCATCGCTCATAACGAATGCCACCTTACAAAGATTTTCCACAGATTTTTATTAACTTTCATTCGATTAAAATGAGCCATTTTAAAACACTCACTGAAGCCGGGCAAGCGGACCAGGAGCTTTACCTGAGAAAGATATCGCTTATAATCTTGTTGAAGCTCCTCCCTGAGTTTATGTTTTTTTCGTTCATATTCTTCCCCAAGAAGTAAACTCAATCCATAGTCACCTGAAAAGTTTAATGCCGTTAAGCATTATTATTCTACTATTTTTTTATCAATACAAAACACATCCTGCAAAAGCCACATCAGGATTTTTATTCGACGTCAGCAATAAAAACAATGAACTATGCAATCAGTTATTACAACACAGCTGAAAGAAAAACCACCTTCTCTGTATGAGCAGTTGGGTGGAAAGCACAGAAAAATGGAATTGGTTTTTGGATGTTACGTTTCCCCTCTAGTCCTTGTGCTTTTTCTCCCCACTAGAAAAAAAAAAAAAAAAAAACGCAAAATGAACTGAATTTATTTGGATAGTTCACCAGTTAGCATAAAATAACCTAAATATTTGTATGTATTTATTTTGTCAATGTATGTTGCACAGGAAATCTCCTTTGACATGTTAGCTTCTAAATTACTGTGGTATCTTGAGCTGTGCTTATCACACAACAGAACAGATACTGCACACCTAGAAAGCAACAAGCTACTTGTTTGCAGGAAGCATGTGAAAAATATGTTGGCTTCCACACAACTAGAAGAAATCTGTCCATATGATAACAATCATTTTTTTCTTTCCACCTCAGTGTTTTTAATTCAAGTAGACCCGAAACACACATTTAGTACTTTTCCAAGATTACTGGCAGCTCTCGTAACAGCTGCACTCTTAAAAATATAATGTTATGCAAGTTGTGTTATTCTCAAAATATATTTTAAAGTACTTTATGAGAAATACTCTCTGCCCCAGAAGCCCACCTCTGCAGCCCCTTTCTCCACTCTCCACAGAGAGCTCGTGAATTCCACAAAACCACACAGCAAGAGACACAGATCGCAGCTGTTTGGTGGTTTTATTTCCTATTGTTTCTCTGAAAGCATTTCTACATCTTGTGGTCTATCTAAAATGAGTAGCAGGGAGTAAGAGGGAAGAGAGGGGTATTCAAGACTTCTTCTTTCAGCATTCCCAATTTATTGCGTGGTACTGTGTTTGACTCCAGTATTTTAAATGTTTAGGGCATTAACTGGTGCCTGCACGGTATAAATGACATTATATAAATGCTGAAAATTGCTAACTTGGGAATCACCCTGATACTGAAATAGATAAAAGACTGAAACATACTTAGTAAAAATACACATGGCTGCCTTGGCTTGAGATAGTTTCAGCTAAGTCAGAATCGTATAATTATGAGGCAAAACAGGTCCTGTCTGCTGTTCTGTAGAACCGAAGAACCCAATCCCTCATTAAATACATTATACACTGTTCGGAAACAGCTTGTAGCTCAACTACTAACCCAAATCAGCATGGGAGCTGCTTCTCCAATGGGAAAGTTACTTTTCTCCTAATTTTGCACATAATATAAGTGTGAGGTCCGTTAAAAAATGGTGTACCATTTCCAACCTCAAAAAAGGGGTAAGTGTAAAGAGGAAAAGAATACAGAAGAAATGGTTTGTTTCAGCTACTTGCTCTTGCCTTTTATATTCACATGAAAATACTGTTGGATTAACTACAGGAAACCAAGAAGGAAAAAAAAAGATCAAAAGCAACACATCAGAGTGAAAATTCATTCAGTAACTTCACAGAAGCCAGTAAAATACAGTACTGAAAAAGCCAATGAGAATAAAGTGCTTTGATTCAAATACATGAGGTATTCAAACAAAAGAGGGTTTAAAGTTCACTTTATTACAGAAGACTCTTTTCTGGCCACCAGAAAAGCACTGGGATAACAATTATGGGTAGTGATTTAGGAGATACTTGAAAACTATTTACTTCAAAAATTTACCTTAGGAGAGCCTAGCAAGGCAAAAATATGCCACTTAACATATATTCATGGTAATTTCATGCCAATTTTGTCTAAATTCTTCCTTTATAGTAAGAGATATATTTTTAATTGGTTTTCTGCTTTTGTTTAATCTATATTTGCTGTATTTATTTGCCATTTCACATTCTGTTAATAACACACAATCACACTGACAACTTTCATTTTTTAGAAAAAGGTTAAGACTTCCATTAACTTTTTTTTTTTTATTTCAATCATTAAACTGTTTTTTTTCCTCAACACAAAACTTTTTTCACTTCTACCCTTCTAGTTCTCTCCCCAGGGAGTGAGCAAGTGGCTGCATGGTGATTAGCTGCTACTGGGGTTAAACCATAACACAGCAATACCTACCTGTTGCTTTTCATTTAAGACCTTCAGAATCTGTAATATTTCATTATGTGTGTTACTATATTCAGGTGTCAACAGTTAAGTCCAATTTGTAATAATAAACACAATATGACATGTGCTATTATAGCTCTCCAACAAGAGATAACATCATTTAATATTAAAACAGCTTAACTGTTATGTAGGGGTCTGTCACAGCCACCGGGATACTGCCGACTGTGTTCTATTTTCTGCACCACTTGTTTCCACAGTTAGGCAAAGAATTATCAACGCCAGGACTAACCTGCTGATCATAAAACTGCCAAAAACGTGAGGTAGATACTTATTCAAGTGCTGTCCTCTAACCAAGTTTATCCAGTATGACTTCTGGCAGCCAGGAATATTCAATTATCATTTCAGGTAATTTTTAGTGAAGTTTTCCTATAAACATTTCCTTATAAAAACCATGTTTTAATTTATGCAGCTAAGATCAGTTCAGGCATCCAGATTCAGAAGCTCAGACTCCTTTTTTTAAGACACGCACTTTCCTGGTCACAAATTCTGTTAAAATTCTGGAGGGGACGTAGCATTAAGCATAGCTGTCATGGTCTAAGCCCAGCTGGGAGCTAACTACCACATGGCCACTCGCTCACTCCTTCCCTGTGTGGGATGGGGAGAAGAAAATAGAAGGAAAGGCTCACAGGTCGAGACAAGGATGGGGAGGGATCACTCACCAATTATAGTCATGAGCAAAACAGACCCAACTTGGGGAAGAAAAGTCAATTTAATTAGTTACCAATCACATCAAAGTAGGATGATGAGAAATAAAGTCATATCTTAAAACACCTTCCCCCATCCCTCCCTTCTTCCCAGGCTCACAACTTTGCCCCTGATTTCTCTACCTCCTCCCCCCAGGTGGCACAGGGGGACGGGAATAGGGGTTGTGGTCAGCATATCACCCATTGTCTCTTCTGCTCCTTCCTCCTCAGGGGGAGGACTCCTCACACTCTGCCCCTGCTCCAGCCTGGAGTCCCTCCCACAGGAGACAGTCCCCCACGACCTTCTCCAACATCAGTCCTTCCCACAGGCTACAGTTTTCTTCACAAACTGCTCCAGCATGGGTCTCTTTCCATAGGGTGCAGTCCTTCAGGAGCAGTGTGCTTCAGCAGGACTCACAGCCTTCTTTGGGCATACCACCCTGCTCCGGTGTAGGGCCCTCCCTGGGCTGTCAGGTGAGTCTCTGCTCCCCCGTGACCCTCCATGGCTGCAGGGGCAGAGCCTGCCCTCTCACCACAGGCTGTAGGGGAACCTCTGCTCCAGCCACCTCCTCCCTGCCCTTCTGCACTGACCTGGGGGTCTGCCTGATTCTCCTTCACACTCCATTCCCCTTCTCTCCACCACCGCTTTTTCAGTTAGAATACGTTACCACAGAGGCACTCCCGACGTCACTGATTGGCTCAGCTGTGGCCAGAGGCAGGTGACTTGGAGACGGGGAAGCTTCTAGCAGCTTCTTAGAGGCCACCCCTATCCCCTCCCTTGCTACCAAAACCCTGCCACACAAACCCAATAGAGTAGCATGAATACTTATTTAAAAGATATATTAGATTGGTATTATGTAAAAAACATCAAATATCCACTGACGTATCTTCTTTAAAAGGAAAGGACAGGTTTTACTCCCACTTGAAGCTGCAGAATTAGTCAGCACAGTATGAAAAGTAATGAGGTACAAAACCCAAGTGTCTACATATCAAAGAAGAGTTACCTATCGACAAGAAGTAGGACACAGCAAAGCTCTAAAGCTGTCAAGACAAACCTGAGCTATACAAGTTGAACTAAGGAAAATCAGTAGTGCTCACAGAAAGGAGATGGTAGGACATGCAACAACCAGTGGGACATTACAGAGAGAGTAAAATGTAGCAAAGAACATCACCACACATTTTCAAGCAGAAATCACAAAGTATACAGAGAATAAGAAAATAGGACAATAGGTATTTCTGAAGAAAAAAGTGGTTAAGCCGACAGTCACAGCAAAACAAATCTATTAAGATTCCAACCAAAACTAAGTGCTTGTTCTTTCCTTGTTTAATAAATGACTACATTGTAACAAAACTACAAAAGCCATACAACCAGTTCAGTACTCTATGCCTAAACATTTAAATGACACTTAGCATTTAAAAGAAAAAATTAGCTTAACTGTGTGTGTTTTAGCCAAGTTGGAACTAGGACTCTACAGCTGAGAGGCTGAAGAAAAGGCCTCCTTACTTCCCTGGCACAAAGTACTGAGAACTTATCCTTTTGCAGTAAAATGCAGATGAAAGATGGACTTCCAAAGGTTTTTCTCCATCCAAATACAACAGGAAAGGACAGATAATCTACCAATGACTGGTAAACAGCTTTTTGGTTTGTTTTTGTTTGCTTTGTTGGGGTTTTTTGTTTTGGTGGGTCTTTTTGTTGGGTTTTTTTTTGTTTTGTTTGTTTGTTTGTTTTGGTTGGTTGTGGTTTTTTTTAATAGAGTTACTTTTACAAGAACAAAAAGAAAGTGCTTGGCATGTTTTCCTTACTTGAAAAAAAAAGCATGACTACAAAAAAGTTCCACACAATCCCAAAACAGTTGGAAGGCTGAGGAATTGGTATGCACTCAGAATATAATGATCATTTTATAATTAAAAATCCAAAGCAGTAATTCCCTTCCAAAAAATTTTAAAGGTATGATATTTAAATCTAGAAGACAAATCAAAAATGTATACTATACCTAAAGGATAGTTCCGTTGACTATTTGGAGGTATATTTTCTTTAGCCGTGGAGATTAACATTTTGCTAGTCTCAGAAAAGTTCTCTGCTTCCTTATTCTGAAAGCAAACCAAAACACTTCGCTGTATCACAAGGTAAAAGAAATATCACATGTAAGAACAACATTATTAACATAATTATTAGCACTAGAGAATAGAGGGATTTAGAGTTATGCTGTATTAACGTATTAAGGAAGTTATACATTCCACTACCAAAATAGTTCTCTGCAACACAGGAATTACTAGTTCAATATATTTCAGTATATTCAATATATTTCATGTCATGAAATATGTTGACAATATATATTGCAATTTATGTCATAAACCACATGTCCTAATCCACAACTGCTTCATAGTTTATACATATCCTCTCTGGTTTTTTATGGGTGCTGATTTGCTGTACTGCACCCTGCTTGAAACTATGAAAGAATTACAGAGTATTACAGGGCAAGCTTAACATGCCTGTTCTCTGTAACTACACTTTGCCATAGAACTTAGGACTTTGTTGGACTATACGCTGGAAACATTCTCCTCTTTAAATTTACTCTGAGCAGAGGAGGCAAAAAAAGAAAAAGAAACCCAACTCACAGCTCCATAAGGATTAACTTTCTGGAGTGAATTAATAGAACTTTCTGAAGAGAATTATTATGACTAGGTAAAAATACTTCTATTGACCATAGGAGGGGAAAGATGAATTCTCATAACCTTCTGATGAAACAGAAAAAGGGGAGTGAAAACTCATTATTGTAAAAGCTCAAGCTGTTTTGGGCTTTGTAAGTGAAACAACAGACAAATCAAAACTCCTTTTTCACTGATGACTTTATTTAGCTACCATAACACCTAGCTAGCTTGAGTTACTTAGATACAACTTTTTCCCAGGTACTGGCACTATTAATCAATTTAATGGTGATCTATAAATTATACAATCTTTTTAATACCTAATTCTAAAGCTGTAATTCCTAATAGGAAAACTGTGATAAGAACAGATTTTGTTTGATTAGATTCAGTAATTTGCCTTTTATATCTCCCAGTTTCCCTAAGAGAAATGATGAGGATATTTATACCTTCAATCCCCATCCCAACTGCCATGCTCTGGAGTGGGCAGAGAGCACATCCCTGCTAGTCAACTTCCCCAGGAATGGGGGAAGGAACAATGGTAAGCATCTACAAAAGTTTTCCTTCTTGTCAAATACAAATGTCACTGTATATGCCTGGCAACAAACAGGTTTTTGAAAATCTACGTAACTACAGATACAAAGTATTTAAGTTAGAAATTACTTTGAATAGATAAATCTTTAATATATACTTCAATAGTAAATACAGTCTTAAGAACACAGTAAAAGCAAGCTTAAATTAAGACCCTAGCAATACAAGTGTTTAAATTCAGGAAGACTATTTAATACTCTTACCCTCATTTCCATGTAAGGTGGATCATTTTCAAGTTCCGCCATACGTTGCGCCAACTTGGCCTTCTCACCTTCACTAAATTCATCTAAATCATCCGCCATCATTTTCTACGATTATAGAAAAGACATATATCATTGCGTCTACATCAGAACCTCAAAAACTTAAAACTCAGTTACAGTTGCTTAAGGCAGTAGCAAAGGAACATTTAAGGTTCTCCCTCAGAACTACCAGCCATACGTTTGCTGGGTCAAAGCAACACTTGACTCAGGAAACCCATCCATGAAGATTACTTATGTTTCACCAGAGAAAAAATTCAAAGATTCCAGATTATAAAACTGAAGATATTTGTCTAATCTTTTTTTCTAACTTAAAGTGTTTCTGCGTTGTGTTTTTTTAACTGCAAGTTTATCGGTGACCCTTCAGGGATATATAAAAATCAAAGTTTGTATAAAAATCAAAGTTAGACAACACAATAAACAGGATAAAGGAAACATACAAAGAAGTACAAAAAGTGTAAAATACACGTATACTCTAAAATAGAGACCAAATCACACAATCAATTCTGTGCTAAACTTACTATCACAAGGTCTTAAAAATCAAACTTATTCAAAACAAAACCAAAAACCACACAAAAACTACAACAAAGCAAAGAAACCCACAAAATGCATAGTGTCTCTGGAACTGGAGCCAACAGCGTATCATTACCTCCTGTACCAATAAAAAAGCAGAGGCAATAAAACCAGCTACAATTCTGCAGTAAAGTAAGACTGTGGCTATCAGGCAGCATTGACTTGCAACCAGACAAGCCACTCATCCGTAAGAAAACATGTACCAAGGAACCTCTCTTTCACCAGTTGTGCATCTTGCCCATTTAACTGAAAGCCCTTCAGAGCAGAAATTTGAGCATCTGCATGATTTATCGTATACTGCTGCTCCTATATAACCTCATAATAAAAGTTATAGCTAATCAAATTCGGGACAATGGAACTGTACTGAAGTTAAGGTGCGCACACTCAGACTTTGAATATTCTTTGTTAGGGTAGTCTTACCAGAACTAAAAATACTGCAAAGCTGCATCCTAAGTAACCATGGAAAGAAGAAAGACAAAACCAAAAAGAATGACTGCATACAAGCCTACTCATCCTAATCCCCACTTGGCATTTTCACCAACTCCACAGGAGGAGTTTTGCAAAAGCAAGCCTACAGATAAAAAATCCGTATGCTATATTCCACTCTTAAAGGAAGCATGAAACTGAAAAGAAAATTATGACCCTGAAATCCCTCTAATACTACCCATACAGCTTAAGCAATAGGATTGTTTATGCATGTTCCTAAGCAATCCCATCACATCTGGCATCTAAACTCAGATTGTACAGCAGTTTCATTGAGGCTAATTCAGCAGCTTTCTAAAGCCTGCAGATTGTTTGAAATAAACAACAGGCCAGTGATAAAAGTATATTAGAAAACACTTCCAGGAACAGGATCAAAGAATTTAAAATAAATGAAAACAAACAACCACCCACACCTCAAAGGCCAGCAGAGTAAGACACTACGTAGTTTAACATAAAATAATGTGTCCAGATAGACCAAGATAAATGCTTACTAAAAGTAAGCTGAAGAGCAAAAATGTCAAGATTCCACCAGATAAATTCAAGTAGATGCATGCTAATGTAAGGAGCACATCTGCTTGATGCATTCCTTTAAACTTTTCCCCTTACATCAATGCTATATTTTTTATTCATAACATAAAATTATAATATTGTTACAAAGGAGGCAGAACTGGGACAACTTATTTACAAGTTCTAGTGGTAATACAGGACAATCAATTCCAAAAATAAATTCTCCCATCTGATTTGTCCTAAATCTTTAATCTCATTAGTTTTGCACACTGATAAAGGATAAAAGATATCTAAAAGAGTGGCAGTTTCCAGGCACTGCTAAGTTTTATTTAGCCTCTTAGGTTACATAAAAGTAATGAAAAAAATGTTCTGAATGGATGAAACAACTCGTCATACTAAAGAATTTAAAAGTTGATCTGATCATCTGTTGAGTGCTGCATACCCACCAAGGGAAAAAATTACCGCAGGTAGATGGAGGCACTGCAAGTAGCCTTTCCAAAAGCTCCTTGACTGCAAGACCTGAATTTCTCACCTCGGTTTACAATAACGTTTATAAACTCTAGAACTGTTCCCAAATCACTGTACTGGAACAGTACCAAACCTATTCTGAGAGCCAGTATAAAGAAAGGAGTATGTGCAGTATATTTTCTATCTAGCACAAGAAACACGGTGAATATTCTAGCCTTCTGTACTCCTATCGTACTGCTCAAAAGAGCAATATAAGTGGAAAAAAAAAAAACCCGTTACTGTGGAACTACACGGACAACTCAATGGGTGTGAAGACAGCTCACTACGCAAGGCCTAAGACAAGTAATGCCACAGCACTGTTGATTCAGCATACCTTTGATACAGCTAAATAGCCAGGAAAAGAGGCTAAATGCCTTTTGGAAAACAGCTAGGCATTTTATGTCTACATCCATCTGCTTGACTTGATATTCTTAGAGTACGCATGAGTGCAAACTTTATAAGTGAAAAGGGTGTATTATACTGAAAGAATGAAAGAGAAAGTGGAAAAAAATCAAAAGTTCTTACTAAGTAAAAGATTGACATGAAAGTGATTCATACACTGCCAAGTTCACAAAATACACCAGTATGTAAGCAAGTATCTTCCTGAATATTAATCAGTTTTATCATCTACCGTATCAAGTAAAGAGATCATGACTAATCACAGTGAAAATAAATAAACATTACATTTCTATCTGAAGAGTGCTACCTCAGCCTCCAGTTATACAGTGAAGTGTCTTAGCACTCAACTCCCAGCGAACTCAAGCTGGCTTCATATGACTGCACAAACCTACCAAGGTAAAGCCTGCCACTAGAAAATCACTTCAAGATAAAATAATCTGTTATCAGTTCAACAACATGTCTGAGTGCATTTTGCGCATTTCTACAGCCTTGCAATTATTTCTAGTATGAGTAACCGATTCAAAACTGAGCCTGAGACATTGCTCACTCCATGGACACGTGCACAGAGCAAAGGGGCAAGTCAGAATATGCTGTAAACATTTGAAAATCCAAGAATAAACCATATGACACCAAAATTACAAGGTGCAAACAATATATTTTCCATGGCTTTTGGAAAACAGACTATTTTGTAAATATTATTTTCAAAAAAATGTTTGGTAGTATAGCTCTATCAGCTCTTGCATCTTTAAATGTTGGATGTATTTGCATTTGGAAAACACTGTATTATTGCAAAGTGAAATTACATTAAATACACTGCTGCTAAATACTCAACTACTGTCTGAAAACCTCCCATAAAGTATCACAGAATGGTTGAGGTTGGAAAGTCCCTTAAAGATCACCTAGTTCCAACCCCTCCTCTGCTATGGGCAGGGACACCTTTCACTAGATGTTTTTTATATATATTCACTTGTACAAAGATTTTAGGGTTTTATAACCTTTTTTTCTTTTAAACTAGAAGTTTTCACAAAAGCAACTCTGAATAACTGCAGGGTCAGCTAGGTAGACTCCGACTTAACCAAATATATGAGGCAATAGAAAGCATATAGATATTCAAGAAAATAAGTCAAGTTTGAACATGAGATTGCCCAAACAGAGTTAATAATGCACGTCGCTGTATTCAAAATATTCAGGACAGCTATTTGCATATGTATTGTATTGTATGTACTATATCTGAGTATTGTGTATCTACCATCTAAAGCAATGTTTACTGCACTCCTTTTGATTCCTTCCCTTCTCCTCCTATTTGCTCAGAAAAAAACTAGGCACAACGTTTAAAAATAGTATGTGAAAGTAGACAGATTTTATCAATTCTGTGCTACCATATTAAAATAACATCAGGAAAAACAGCAAAATGGCAATTCCCATCCATATGAACTGCAGCAGGGGTGGCAAGGACGGAAGTGCTTTAAAAAGAAAACAACAACTATATGCCACATTTATTAATTGTGCACATAATTGTGCACATAAAACGTCCAGGGTCTGGACGTTCACAATAAACCCTGACTAAAACAACACCACTTTTTCATAACCTGAGGGCAATTAACCCTCAAAGCAACCAACCAAGTTTTGCCAGCTGCTTCCCCTCTCCATAAGGGCTTATCTGCTTTCCCCAAACAAGTACTCTGGTCCCGAAATTAATGGCTTTTTGGAAAACCTTCAGAGCCAGAGGATCGGGCTTATTCCTCCACGCGTGACAGCTCAGGGAAGCGCCTCTCCCCACGCCCCGGCCTGCGGCGCCCGCCCGCGCTCGGGCCGTCTGCCCCTCCCAGCCTCCCTCCTTCCCTCCCGGGCAGCATCCCCCAGGCAGCCCCGGAAGCTCCG
>NW_010264716.1:0-56132 GCF_000690775.1 Eurypyga helias
CCACCAGGGTCGTGACCCCATCACACGCCTTCAGCACAGACTCTGGGTTCAACCTAATGCAAGATCTTGGTCTGGAGTCCCCCAGCCAAGCCAGAACCCTTTAGAAACTCAAGCAACTGGTCAAAAAGAATCAGCCATTTCCTTAAAAAAGGAAAAGGTTATTGTCAAGCTCCAGGCCACGTGTAAAAGTTCAGACATAATTCATTTCCGTACTGGTTTGCTTTCTCCTGCCACACATCATACACTCTTCCCCAGCTTTATGAAAAATGTGTCAGATATATCTGAAGTGTTGGGGGCGGGGGTGGGGAGAAGCCAGACTCAACCCCTTGTTAGCAGGCTTGTGGCTGTCAAACTCAGCTGGAGGATTGTCAGCTCCCCCTCGTGGGTAGAGGAGCACTGAACGGTACAGGCTGGTGTTTCCGAGGCAGCTGCATGGCCCTTGTCAGACCTGATTCACTGTGCGATGGTTCATGTGTGCATGGCAGTGTCCACAAAGCGCGAGAAGCATACACATCTGTGCTGGCTCGCCCATACATGTGCACAAACACACCCACCGTGGGCAAAGCAAGCAGAGCTCAGCACTCAGCAGAACATCTGGACTGTTCCACCCTTCTGGTTTTGGGCAGGTCATCTGTTTTAGTTCACTTGCTTTTAAAACTTGTCTCGAGGACAGACAGTGTCCTGACTGCTGCAGCCTTGGTGGGTGCTGCCAGCTTTTCTGGGTGCTGCAGTGACACTTTGAGCCGTACCTTGGGATGCCCTTACCCAGAATGTGGGTAAGACCGAGCATCAGAGCAGGAGCATGTGAAGGTGCTTGGCCAGCAGTGTCAGCCAGACAGCTCTGACATTGGCATCCAATGCCCCCTCAGCAAAGGGTCTGCTCAGCCTTAGACATCAGCCAGGGTGGCAGCAGCAGCGAGGTGCCTGCTAGCACTCAGCCATACCTCTTGGCAAGCAAGTGTGAGCCCTGCCTGGTATTACTGTGACTTCCAAATGTATATAGATTTACTGAGAAGGCTCAGTTTGGCTTCCTGTGGTTCAGAAATATTTGTGCATGCCCTTTGGCTCACCTACAGCTGGATGAGGCTTTGTGGATGCAGCTCATTTCTTCAGAGTGCAAATGGGGATTGCTCACAGAAGATATTCCTGGGACACTCCCCCTTCTCCTGGTGGTGTTATAGCAAAACTCTTTTGATACTAATGGTTATGTTTGGAAATGATGCTTTATCTCTGAGCATTTGTAAAGAGCACCTAAAAGGATGGTGGTCAGGAGGCTGTCTGGTTTTGGGTCTTCTGGTGGTGGTTGTACGTCGAAGTGTACGTCTCCAAGCCTCACCTGGTCCTTCAGATTAGCAGATTATATGAAATAAATTTATGAGATAAACTGTTCTTTATTTGGAGCTGATAAAGCATACAGAAACCTAGTTCACAATATAAAAAACATTTTTCCACGATGATTTTTCCGCACAAACAGTTGATGTTATCACTTCTTAGGTGATCTTAATGGGAACAGCTGTCAATATTCACAAAGCTCACAGTTTCCCAGAACGTAAGAGCACTTTTCATGTTGAGAATCAGTGAGTTCAGGGATGAGGAGGATGGAAGAATGCGTTAGATCCACTACTGCCACAAATTGGAGAAAATTCAAGTTATTACAGCTCAGAATCATTGAATCATAGAGTTATAACTCCTGAAATATTGATAGTCCTAAAATAGAGATTTGTAGATTGAATTTTTACCTTAGATGCTCTGAGTTTTTTTTTCCTTCTCAAATAAGGTGGTAGGTTGGTGGGTAAGATCTAACAAGGTACAGACACCCTCTTGAGCAAATGCTTTTAACTCCTGATGACATGAGAGGAAATTAGGAGGTACAGCGGCGTACCTAAGGTGCAAAAGATTTTCCAGGAGAAGCTCCAGGTAAAGAAGGGGGAAAAAACTCTCTTGGGAATCAGTCAGACTGTTAGTATAATGGGGTTTCAGGGTCGATAGCCTTTCATCATTTATAATGTGGATTTATGCCCAAAGCCTGTGCTCTTATATGATGCCAGCTAATAAGCCAGGTAAGGAACGTGGTGCAAATGCTAACAAAGTATTTCTACTGAAGAAAATCTTAAACATAATGTTTCCCTGACAGGTGATCAAAACATCTCAGCAACTATCAAACTCCGTTTCCTACTGTCAGAAGTAATGGCGGAACTATTAACACTATGTTATTGCACTGCCATTCACAAAGCCCAGAGGAGGATGGGTTTTTTTTCCTCAAATTGCAATCCATCAGGCGTGAATGAAGATCTTTATCGGCTGAAAGATAACAGCTGATGTCTTCCCTCCTGCTTTCAGACAGGGAAAGTAATATCCTACATAATGGAACAAGGGAGTTGTAGTAGCTCCAGCAAGAATGAAGAGAGAAGGGAGTAGATTGTGTTTCAGGTGTAAGTGTTGAGCTATTATGTTTCATGGAGTAATGATGTCCTACCCTGTAAGACAGAGTAGAAAGAGGCTTTTTATTCTGCCCTCCGGGGCATGGCAGGGCTGTAATCGCATTCCCATTGTGTGGGGGGACCAGGGCATGCAGAAGCCACAATCTGTTTTCCTACTTCAACTTATCTACCAGAAGGGGAAAAGTTAACACTCATAGTCAAGACAAGCCTTTGATAGTCAAGACAAGCCTTTTTGAATGTGATTATTTGTTTTGGCTGGTAGAAGTAGTCCCAGTTAACTAAAATGGCAGAGTTATTAAGGAGCCACAGGCATGGGGTAGACAGAGCATGTCTTATTTCAATCAAAGCTGGTATTTGGATAATCAGCTCCTGTAGTGGTTATGGAGTGGTCTTTAATAATTTGTGTTTCTGGAGTGGGTGAAAATCATGCTTTTAAGTGTCTGGGGTTTTGCTGGAAGAGCTGCAATCAAATAGTACTGGTACCATTTGGCTCCTCATAATCCCAGCCAGGAAAACAGCCCTACAGCCCTGATGCTGAATTTATAGCTGTCTTAGCAGTCATGGGAAAGCTGAAGGAACAGTAAATTTGGACTGTGACAAGTCAACACCAATGGCCCTGCTTTGATCACGGCTCAGATAGGTGCATGTGGGGTGGCTCCAGACTAGGTCAGGTGTCCTGACAATGTCACCACAGCAGGCTGGAGGTCTGAGGGAGCTCGCAGTCTTGCTAATCTGCTTCCTAAGCAGATTTTAGTGTCTCTTCTGAACTGTGTGCCACTATTGCTACATGGCGGGACAAATCAGTAACAATACAGTGGACATAAACAACTGTGTCAGAAGTCTTACATGGTTAACACTTGTGAAAGAAAGATGTGTGAGCAACCTAGATTAACAAAAAGGACAGAAGTTTTCTGATGACATTTTTCTGCCTTTCCATTCTGAATAGATGCCCAAAATGCAATGGACATCGCTGCTGAAGCACCACTTGCATGTTCACACTCCAAGATCAAGTTGCATCTGTGCCACTACTCAAAGATTTTTTTAGATATTTCTTATTCTATGTGTGGTATCATTAGTGAATTCTTCCACTGAATATATATCAAAGAGAAGGTTTTCCTTCGGTTCTTCCCCACAATACGATGAAAGGCTGAAGTCATCTTAGTATATTACTTCAAAACAGAAAGCTTTCTTTTTGCTCTCTGAAACACTTTACAATTATCTCTTGCTGTAATTTACCTGTTAAATTACTTTCACCTGTAATTTGAGATCTTTGTTCACCCACCTACTCCCTTACTAAAACGAGGCACAGTTAAATACCTTTCTGAACAAGAACACAAAAATGTGTTTCCTTAGAAAGAGAGCACAAACAAGTCCAAGGTCATCACACAGGGGTGGGAACAGCCATATCCTGCTTTTCAGGCTTTGGCCTTTCATCCATCTTTAACAAAGAACACAGAAAAACTGGAATGCTAAATATGACCCTGAGTTGATGTGGGAGAAATGTGCAGACAGAAAGATTTCCTTCAAGGGCATGTGGAAAAAGCCTGCTATGTTCCCTGTGCAAGTTTCTTGAAAGTGCCAAGTGTCAGATCCTGCACTTGGGTCACAACAGCCCTATGTAGTGCTACAGTCTTGGGGACGAATGGCTGGAAAGCTGCCCAGCAGAAAAGGACCTGGGGGTGTTGGTCAACACCCGGATGAATATGAGTCAGCAGTGTGCCCAGGTGGCCAAGAAGGCCAATGGCACCCTGGCCTGCATCAGGCACAGTGTGGTCAGCAGAACAACGGAAGTGATTGTACTCCCACTGTACTGGGCACTGGTGAGGCCGCACCTCGAATCCTGGGTTCAGTTTGGGACCCTTACTATAAGAAAGACATTGAGGTGCTGAAGCGTGTCCAGAGAAGGACAACAGAGCACAAGTCCTGTGAGGAGCAGCTGAGGGAGCTGGGGGTGTTCAGCCTGGAGAAGAGGAGGCTCCGGGGAGACCTGATCGCTCTCTGCAACTACCTGAAAGAAGGTTGCAGAGAGCTGGGGGGTTGGTCTCTTCTCCCTGGTGACAAGTGATAGGACAAGAGAAAACAGCCTCAAGCTGTGCCAGGGAAGGTTTGGATGGGATATTAGGAAAAAAAATCTTCACTGAGATGGTTGTCAGGCATTGGAACAGACTGCCTAGGGAGGTTGTTGAGTCACCATCTGTGGACGAGGGAGTTGCTTAGGTACATGGTTTAGTGGTGCTATTAGCAGTGTTACGCTAATGGTTGGACTTGGTGATCTTAAAGGCCTTTTCCAACCTAAAGGATTCTATAATTCTGTCTATGCTACTCCAGAGAGTCCTTTTCCATCAAAGTATCTTAGTACTACCCAGAGAAAATGGATTGCATCCAGGATGGTCTCTGCAAGATGAGTGCTCTCAGACTACCACCTGGTGGGCCGTTCAGCGTGTTTGCATATAAATAAATGAGCAAAGAGCACAAGGTCAATGACAGAAGGTGCCATGTGGTTCAGTTGGCTCTATTTTTGTGCCTGCTCTATTGCTCTCACATGCACTATAGTCTAAATGGAGTGTAAAAAAAAACCCCAAAATCTGTTTACATTTAAAAATCCATCACCTTGACTCTTTGGCAGATGTTTTTGGAGGCTGCTTTTATACCATGCTTCTTAAAACTTGTCAGATGCTGCTTCTTCTGTTTCATCACTTCCCACCCCTTTTTCATCGCCCATTCACTATCATTAACATTGTAGCTAAATTGCCAGACATATACACGCTATTTTCCATCAAAGTTGCCATGTTACCAAATAAGTGCAAGTTTGAAGGAACAACATGAATTTAATTCCCGAATACCAGTGAGACAGATGTTTCTGTTACAAGGAATTAACACTCAAGTCTTCCTTTCTCTTACTCAAAACAAATAGTGGTGCTGCTAGCACTCTTCTGTAATTAGTATCTGCTTACTCCGTACATTCTTTGTGCTAGAAGTTTTACGCATTAAGAATTGTGTCATTTTCCGTTTTGGACCATTGTTTAATAGAGCAAAAAAGCTCGCTTGCCAATAACTGCTTGTAATTTCCTAAATAAATAAATTAATTCAATTTCTAAAGTAAATTCTGTGCTGTTGAAAAAGAGACAGAAAGTCGTCTGATTCCAAAACATTAGATGATATAAGGCCTATGTAGCTGGAGGAGTCTACAGGGCTATCCAGCTGGCAGATGTAGGCATTTGCTCCAGGACAGTTGAATCACTTGACATGCTCCTTTGGCTGTGCCAAAGGCACCTTTGCCTGGCATGTAAAGAAAGCCTGAGCTCTTAATTCACGCACAGATGCCTACGTTACATACCAGAATTAGGTGTTTTAAGCCATGAACTGAATGCCCCCTTGGTGGAGTTATTTGGCTACTTCAGTGAAGGGGCTTTTGCAGAGGAGTAGGGTGTGGAGACAACCACATATGGCTGGTGAATGTGGCGAGGGATGTCCAGGAGACCTGCGCCCTTATGGGGGTGGTAGCTGGAGACCAGCTGGACAGTGAAAGAGCATCTCAAGTGACATAAATGCCAGTGTTTTGGCAATCAAATTGAGTGCCAGGTGTCTACTGTCAGCGGGAAAAATTACCCTCTGGAGGTGCTTGCTTCTGTTGTATATGGCCAGAGTCTAGATGACCAGCTTGGATCAGACTTCCAGCCTTTAGGTGGTGAAATAAATCTCACTTTATGAAAGATTTGACTGCTAATGATTCAAACGTTTAATTTATATTTGTATTGTAGAGACACTTAGCAGCCCAGCCAAGATAGCTCCAGTTTACTGGGGTATCCACAAATAAAAAATGAGCGTTTATCTAAACAAAAGTTCTAATCCATTTTTATATCCATATGTGCACTCAAGAGAAGCAAGGAACCATTCTAGTCTTAATCCTAGAGAGTCAGACCTGAAACGGAGGAGTGAAGTGATTTATCTAGAGTGCCATAGAAAACTTTGGTCAGGAGAAAGAACTTCACCTGGCTTTCTTGTCTTTTGTTCTGTCTTAATCCCCAAAATGTTTTTTCTTTTCTTCAAATAGCAGAATTCTTAAAATAAAATCTTTATATAAATCTAGATTGCTCCCTACAAACCATATTCAACTCCCTGTGTTATGCTTCTAAAAATAGATGGTTAGTAAGAGAGCCTTTTCCTTTAATGGTGTTACATGTATTACCAACAATGGAAAATTGTGCATGTTACATGGTTTTGAGCCTTGATCTCAATCAAATGGTTTAGATTTAATGAAGCAAGTCTGACTACACATACATGTGCAATGCCATGACAACCCGTGATGGACAGCAGTAACAGTAAGCAGTAACTAACCTCAAAGAACACACCTTGAAAATCTTTTGTGATGAAAACAAGTACATTGCTTTATTCTGGCAGGATGCAGAATAAAGAGCAAGCCCAGATTTTTTGAAAAATATATGTGTCACCTTGAAAAAGTGCTGGACTACTATGTGTCTATTGCAGCAGATCATCAGGCCCTGTTCCTTGAGGTGCTTATGAATTTTATGATGTTCATTTGAATTAATTTGAATTTCTTGTGGTATTCCCAATCATCACAACACCCGGCACCTAAAACCTATGGGCTCTTCTCTGTGAGAGTCTGAGTAAGAATGTCAGAGGTTTGTGAGGTCATGTAGCTTTCTATCAAAGAGCACTGACTTCACATGATATTTTAATGGATTTTTTAGTACTTCGCCCACAAAGTGGTATATAGGTAGAAGAACATATGTTGGGAAGTCATGTGTGATAATGGAAACTACCTGGCTAATTTTTTTCCAAGTCTGGAATTCACTGTAACAAACCTTAACGTTTTGTGAACTCTGGTATGAAACCTGAGGTTCACAAAAGTCAGTGGCAGACCATTGACTTGGGCCAGACTGATCTTTTGCCCCAGGACTCTTAAAGAAATAATTTCCCAGGTACTATTTATGGTTCTGTCAAAGATGTGCTATCTGTGTTGTATGTCCATGTGTGTGGGCAGCCCAAAGCTATCCTGTCCTTTCTTAGTGCCAAAATGCATTGCAAACGCATTGTTGGTAGTTGTTTGTTATCACCTCTTTGTCTCGTCTCTCGATTGCTTTCCTACTTTCTCTTTTCTACTGATTTATTTTTAAAACTTGTGGAGAATTTCTCTAAAAAGGCAAGCACGGTGAGGAAGTTCTACCTTAGGAAGATATAATGTTCTGCAGTGCAAAAGACCCTGATGTGCCCTATTTTTAAAATACTGGCATAGACCGCTAAAGGATCTTTCAGTATATCCTGGCATGCAGTGGATGCTTAACACTCATTTCCTCTAGTGAATCTAAGTATCAAACCCAGATGATGAAAGTTTAATCCTTTGGCACAGGTACCACACATTGCATCTTTCAACACAATGGAGCCCATTTTCTACGGAGAAGAGGCAATGAAAAATGCCTTGCACAGGACTTCAGCGCAGGTTTTTGGGTGGAAAACATGAGAGGTTAGAAAAGGTGCAATTTCTGCAAATTAAGTTCCGTCTCCAAGATACACATCTAGCAAGACAAGGCATTGCTTAGTGAAAGAAGTAGAGTGCCTTAAAGCCATCTGCACAATTTCTTAAAACTTCACTTCCTTGATGGATAACAGATGGAGAAGGAAATTTATAAGTGAAAGATTAGAGCAACTCTGCTTATAAACAGGAGTACTAATCACTCTGCCTTTGCCCTGGAGACCAGATTTAATCTCAGGGTTTAACTTAATGCAACTGTCTTGTTTCTGCTGCCAACTGAGAACATTCAAATACTCCCATGATAAGAGACACTGCAGGATGATACAAAGCTAAACACTGCTTAGCAATTGATGATTGAGCATTTAATCAATGATTACAGTCAACATAACATGGTGAAATAATGGACTGGGTAATTTGTGCATTCAACATTTGTCATCTCATAGTGTTTAAATTTATCTGCTCAACAGTTCTCCACTGCATTTGTGTTGTGTAAGTAGTACCTGCACTTTGTACCCTCACCTGATGGTTTTGTTCAGCATCCTCTGAAATGAAAAGGGATTCTGTGCCTTCAAGCATGTTTGGAAAAAGACATGGGGCAGTAGATTTGCTGCAGAAGTCTTCCATATCTTCTCACGCTCCGGAAGAAATCTCTGTGTGCTGTGTAGGGGGTGGTGTGTGCAAACCAAGGGTCTGTGATCTCATGTGATGTCTGACAACAGTCTTTGTTGACAGCTGTGGTGGAATAACAGCAGCTCATGTCCCAGCACACAGCAGGGTGTATAAGACTCAGCTAAGTTTGCATCCTACTCACCTATATTTTCCAGTCCTCTCAGCATAAAGTATTATGTAGGGGTTTTTCCACTCTTTGTTTTCTATTTCTATACCCCAGCTTTTGTGCTGTGTTCTGAAGTGTTGGGGAAAAAACCAGAGGCACCACAATTAGACTTGTGATGACAATTGATTTTTCAGTTTGATGTTTGAAGTGGATATTGAAAGGGAAAATCACCCCAGTCTGACCTGAAATTAAATCGTATTAATTTTCTCATGGAAAAGAAACCAACCACAGTGCTTGCTATACTTCTGCTAAAACAAAATACCTCCAGGCTAAACAGAAGAATTTTATTCAGAATGGAAATTTTTGGTTTGCTTCTTGTTTCTGGTAGCATTTTAGAAGTCAGGTAGTTACATACCTAAACACAATTTCATGTCACAACAAAAATAGAAATAGTCCACTGTGAAAAAAACATAGTTGTTGCGATATTTTGTCCTGGACTCTCTCTTGTCACATGCTGGAGAGCTCACCTGAGTTCACTCCTTCATTGCAAGAAAGGGTTTACAGCACAGATACAGAGAGAGGTGTCTACCCTTTGAAAGATGGTGAAGTGTGCCCTTCTTTTAGTATTGTCTCATAGCTCATTTAGATGACTCCCTGCTCAGCCGGTCAGCTTCTGTGAACTGATTTTTCCTTCCTGTGATATGGGAAATCTTAGGCAGCTAGGCACAGGGTGCCTAAAAATTAGAGGCTGCAACACGGGTTGGCAACAAAGCCCTGATTAATCAAATGCTTGTTAAAAACAGCTTAACCAGTCTTTAGCAGGGTTGCGATGCATAAGCATGACTGCGAGAATAAAGAGATCTGAGGACATTGTATTACAGATATCTGGGGCAATTGGTGAAACACATTTGAAAAACCTGAACCCTTCTTTGCTCCCTAGAAAAAAGTATCCCTGCTCAATGGATAAAAATGAAAGGAATTTGCACAATCTCTGGTCATTCTGTGTATGAATAATAACTTACTCCCATTTTGCATTTTTTGTTTGGTTTATTGGAGAAACAAGGGTTTAGGAATCATCCAGGACTGTGTGAGAATGTGACCATCTAAGTCTTTTCAAGATCAGTTGACTGGAACCAAAAGGAACAGAAACAAAATTCTCGTGTCATAAAAATAGCTATCCCAGTAGAGGATGCAACAGAGGGACAGACTGCAATGTGAGCCTGCTCGTTTTCATTTTAGACAACAGGGTTTACACGTTATGGTAAAAAAAAATCACCAAGAGGTGTCAACAAGAGCCTGAATCCTATTTGCCTCTTGAAAATCCAACTCCAGGACACGAACTCATGGGAAATCAGAAACCAGTAGTTGTGTTGCTCATGGAATATGTTATTTCAAATAAGATTTAGAACAAATTAGTATTTTGGGCCTGTTTCCTGAAGATTGGCAACACTTGGCTGATGGAGAATGGTTCATTGTTTATGCTATCCACTATAGCTGACTGTTTTCTTGTTTATTTGCTTTTTAAATGGCAGTTTCAGAATAGACTGGGATGTCTCTGAAAGTAAAAGGCAAGGGAAAACAGATTAAATCGCTATGTTACAAAGCCACAGTACAATCTAGGTTGAAGTTCTTCATGCAATGAAGTGTTCCCCCTTGTAAGCAGGAAGTTAATAAGCACATCGAGACCTTTCTTTCTGGAAAAACGATACAATTTTAGTAAGTTAATTTATTAATAAGTGCATATCTCCCTGCTAAGAATCTCAAACCTCTCCTTATCAGGTACGTTTTCACATCCAGAGAAATGAACATTTGAGGGCTTTTGGTTTCTGCAGTTTGGGTTTTGTTTTGTGTGTTTTTTTTTTTTTTTTTTTTTTTGTGTGTGTGTGTGTCTTTTTTTTTAAGAATGGAAATGTGTATAAATATCTAATTAAAAAAATCGTTTCTAGACTTGAAAAAGAAAGGGAAAAAAAATATCCAGCAAAATCCAAGTATGTCTGTTAATTATGTTTGTACAGAGTCTGAACACTAGTAGTTTTGTAAGAGAGATTTTCTTTTTCTGGACTTCTGGCTTGCACATTTTCTCCTTTTATGAAGTGTGTTTCTTTTAGACATCCTGGCCTCATAAAACTGGCTTATTTAGAACAGACCTGGCCATCTGGGGCTGCTTTGCTATAGGCTAAGCTTGAATTATTAAGTATTGTCGTCCAAAGACAAACAAAGAGGCTACTAATGCGTTTTTGGCTTATTCTGTGTATTTCTTATTTTGTGACTAGTAAAAAAAAAAAAAGGAAAGAAGGACATAAAAATGGAATGAAATGTCTGGAGTTTGCCTGTTTTAGGATGAGCTAAATTGAGACTACAGCGGTGTTCAGCTTCATTTGCCTGCTGAGGGGCAAGAGGGAAAGAAAGAGGAAGCGTATTTTCAAGTGTCTGCTGAAAACTCGCCCAAAAATGTCTTGTCTCTGAGTACAGAAAGGGTGAGTTACCGCATCTGCTGTGGTGTATCTGATTTAAGAAATACTTCCCAGAATGTGGAGCAGTAATGGCTGTTTAAAAGACAGTATTGAAACTGGGATGTCAATCCTCTCAGCAACAAAACAAATTCCCTTTAGGGCTGCAACACTTGGATAACATGGAAAAGTGATTGCTATTGGAGCTTGAACAGCACTTACCTGGGTATGACTGTAACTCATGAGGAGCTGGGTGTTTTTAATGAGAAGAAGTAGTTTCTCATGACTTTGGGTGATCACCTTGTCCTCTCTGCAAGATTAGTCACAGAGTTTTAAACCCCAAATACCCAAGGGAGCACCGATGTGATTTTACCCAGAGGGATCCTAGATGACCGCTACAGACCGTGCTAGTAAGGCTACAAGCAGAGCTGGGGACCGATCGCGTCAGTTCACATCGGTCTCCTCTTCTTTGAGGGACAACGGTTCTATCCAACTTTCTCAATGTGCAGGCACTATTTCTAGAAACACAGTGATTTCTAGGTACAAAGAAATAAAATGGGAGGTATCCTGTGGTCCAACATCTAATCCCTGGAGACAGAGAGCACTCAGGTCTTCAGACAGAAGTGCTAGAGGTGTCTTGCTGCATATAGGTAAAGTAAAATTGTTGTTGCAAGTGTTTTCTCCTCTCCTGAAACAGCCAGAAGTTGCTTACATCACACCAGGAGCATTTAGAGCTTTTTGGGATATTTTTGCTAAGAAAATGGCCCAAGTGTTTCTTGTTTAGTATACCACCCAGCTTGTTTTATAATGGACTTTTGGCCTTCGAGGTGCTAAAGTCAATTATGATTCATACTAGTGACATCGGGGTCAGTGTATAAGCGTAAAATTGTGTATAGCTATGAGGCTATCTGAGTTCAGGCACTGTGTAGATGCTCAAGTGTCAGAATCCATTTTGGATCTGGTCTGAAATACATTTTTCCCTGAATCTTATCAGGATATCAGTCATAAAATTCCTTCATTTCTTCTGGGACCTCCGTGTTTCTTGCTGCTCTCCCACATTCCCTAGGAGCGTTTCCCAGCTGTTCAGAAACAAGGTACCACCTCCTGCTAAACTGACCGTGGTAAAAAATATCTTTTGAAAGAAATTAATTGCTCAGCCCTGATGAACCCCCCTTTTGTCTGAACCTTTACTGCCTTTGGGAAGTGACAGGATTCTGGAGGAAAAGTATCTGTTGCTGGTGTGTGGTTGCGGCTTAATGTGCTATGCCTGAAATAAAACACTGAGGGAAGATTTCTTTCCGCTGTCTCGTTCTGAAGGAAGATTTTTTTAAAAAGCTAAAGACAATACTGAGATTAGGCTGCTGTTGTTTCAGCTCAGTGGCAGACGTTGAAGCTTTGGCTGAAAGCCCATTGACAGGACCAGATGTTTTAGTCTTGCACTTCCTTTGCAATGGGAAATAATGAAAACTGAGCCTTGTAAATGAAAGGGGACTTTGCTGATTTAATTCGTTTGTCATGTCATTGTGATTCATATCATCAGAAAAACATTCTGCCAGGGGTTCAGAACAGCAAAACAGGAGCTCGTAAGGGAGCTGCTAATGGGATTTCACAGGTGCCCTCCCATCTTGTTTTCGCTTCTCAGATGTCATCTTTAGTAGTTCCCACCCTGGGAAACCTATGGGACTCCATTAATTTTCCAAAGGCAGGTGCTTTCTGGGAATACATTCGTCGTGGTGTGTGAGACACAACTCTCTCACTTTCATAAACCAGTCTGTAGGAGCTCATGGAGGACTTGAATTCAAGTTAAGCAGAATGCTCAGGGAAGATGATGATCTTCCCAGAGCTCTGCCCTAGGTGTGATTTGAGCATCAATGTTCTAATTGGAGACCTGGGTCATACTTGACATGTTTTAGCTTTGTTTTATTCCACCTGGCTTACCAGAGGCACCTTGCCCTTGCCTTGAGCATCCTCTGTGCACAGTGCAGAGAGGTGTCTCTAGGCGTGATTCAGACCTTTTGGTGGGGAAATCCTCTTTTGGAAGTGTCTGTATCTGTGTTGGCTATGTAAGGAGTATGGGCAGCTCTGAGTGTCTCCACAAATTGGGATGAACTCAGGGCTAACTGTTGTCAACAAAATATGAGCACTCTTTTTATTTTCCTGCTCTTCCCTGAATAGAAACAGCTTGCTTCCTCAGGCAGACTGTGCTCTAGCACACTGGATATTTTCATAAAGTGACCTCCAGTATGAGAAACTATGTGCAGTAGGTTTAAGCATCTTTCTTTTCAAATACAGACAAACAAGGAGGTACTAAAGGTGGTTGAAAACAGAGCTGGCATTGCAAAAATCCCTGCATTTTCCCTCAGAGCAGTATTTGTAATTTGTCATGACTTACAGAGCTTTGTTGAAATTAAAGCTAGAAAGTGCCATTATGACCACCTGGTTTGATATCTCTGCACTCAGTTTTGCCCAGAGGCTTCTGCACTGGAACGTTTCCCTGCATCAGCAACGCTGTTTTCAGGCCCACCATGACTCCAGCCTGAGGCTGTCTGCAATCACCAGTGCTGATGCTCTCCAGAAACCCAGAAATTCGTCACAAAGACCTTGAGCATCCTGGAGCAACAACAGCAAAAGCAAGAGAGTCAGGGCCATTGTGAATAACTGAAAGGTAACATAGAAGAAACAGATGACAGGGGAAGGGGGAAAAATATCTTATTAAAACTTCATACTTAGCAGCAGTCAAGGAAACTTCCTTTTAGAAAATCAACATTGGAAACAATGAAATAAATATATTGTTCTCCCTCTGACAAAGACTAGTTATAATTTTTTTTTCCCTTTGGTTATTTTACTGATCTATATGTAGTTTTACATCTATTTCACTCTGTATTAAAACAGAGTTTTAAATACAACATATTGCTTAGAAAGACAGCTTTTACACATTGTACTACCATAACAGAATAAACAGTTGCAGCACTTTGCTCCTGTTAAACATAGTTGGAAACACGCATATACTTAATGGAGCCAAATAATATCCTAAAAATATGCCTCAGAATATTCAAAACGCGGAAATCTTGAAATAGAAGCAATAAACCGTAACAGATTTGAAAGAGAGAAAATTCTGTAAATGAAAACCAGAGAAGAAAGTCTGCAATAACAGTATATGACCATCCACAAAGCCAAGCTCTGGCAAATGTTAACCAGTTCAATGTAACAGGCTGCCACTTCTGATCCTAAACACAGTAGCTTAGATGAGTTATTGGAAGGTATGCTCCGATTAGGGTCTGTTTTATGGTAGGTATGAAGAATGGGATTTTTAGCAATCCTCTAACTCCTTCCCATAAACCTTCAGTTGGCTTCAGTAGCTGTATGGTTCAGTGTAAACTGAGGCTTTTGAAAATCCCACCCAAAAGGTCTTGTATCTGCATGTATTTGCTCACAACTGATATTTGGACTGTGCTGAACACAAGCACGGTCACTGAGGCTTTGGAGTTCCCCTATTCTGCATATAGCAGGAGAACAGATTCACATTAAATACAGCAAGTAATCCTTAGGGTAAAAGAAAGATTGGATGCAAATTCTTCTATTAACTGTATTTACAGAAATGTGTAAATGTGTGTGAGCATTTATTCCTCTTTACATTTGCTTGCTTTCCTAAAGACTTATCTTGGAATTTGCTTGTGAGACATCCTGAGCTTCTGTGGAGTCAATTTAAGCCCAGTAAGAAATTACATGGTTGAAAGGTTTTTTCCCTCCTGGATGTCAACACAAGGGCCCTTAGAGGGAAGTGATTTGGTTGTGTAAAGGTTATCATATTGTGTCCTGCACTGTAGTCACTATCGTAATAAAAATTAGTTTGGTAATCAACATTGCCAATTTCCCAGGGCATTTTGGGAAAGGAGGGTAGAGAGGAGAGATTGATCAGCCTTGCAATTGCATATTTTTAAGACAAGAAGGAGCCATATTTGTTTCTCCTCTGCACTTCTGCATGGCAGAGCAATCACGTTTCACTCAGTAACTTCTACATGCAGCCAAGTGCCTCATTTGCGTGACGTTGACAGCATCTGGGGGACACTTCAGAAAATGGGAACCAAACATTTCCTTTGGCAACTTGTTTCCTCAGACTCACCTCACCCACCCTGTTAGATAATTGTGCCATATTTCTTGTTGAGATGTCTTTGCCTTTAATTTTCAGTCTTTCTGTGCTCTGTTAAAAAGCCTTTTGATATCTGATATATACTATCTTTAAAGAAAAAGTGTAGTCTTTTTGACACTGAAATCATATCCTCCCTTGATCTTTTTGATGGCTTCAGAAGAATGAGTGCCTGGCATTTCTCTGTAAGGCACATTTTCCCAGCTCTCCAGCAATCAAGACCTGTGTGTATCTCTATGCTCTGAATTTTTGTGAATGTGGTAGGGAAGATCTGTTATTACACCTCATACAATAATGTGTTTCTGTGCAAACAGACCTGTACATGCATATGTAGGAAAATTACAAGCTAAGTCACAATATGTGTTAAGGACATAAAGACAAAAGGAACATCTTCGTACCTCTAACAGATTGCATGTTAATTCTCCAGCCTTAGAAGAATTTTTTTTTTCATCGAAATCTAGTAGAGCTGGGTAAAAAGGCACTGTTCATTGTTAGAGGAATAAAAAAAATGAAGTTTGTCACATTCTTTCCCCCCAGCAGTTTAGGTACTTTTATGACTTGCATCTTCTCACTCTTCTCCCCAAGAAATTTACTTAAATGACGTTTTGGCAGCCTGTGGTATAATCAAATGTTTTATTCGAATGGCTGACAAACAGTTGGGAGAAATTGTGCCATTGTTAAATATTTTATATGCTAATGTTTTCCTGAAGAGCTGGGCACCTGCCTACTGGAGTCCTCTGTGATTCCCAGGAGATGCCCACAAAAACAGGAGACAGACTGCTGATTAAGCAACATTTAAATAACAGAAATAAAATCCTCACATTTTCTCATTGCATTTCAAAGAAATAAAGATGGCCATAAAACTGTCCTCATCACAGTAAGCTAACCCCATGTGTGGGAACATTATGCTGCTTCTTACACACAATACGGGTTAGAACATTATTGAAAATTGCAAAGCCATTTACATCCTGTCTGGCAAACCAAATGCTGTGTTCTTCTTCTTAATGTAATCTAAAACATTCCAAAACACAGACAAATATAATGGAAACACTGACAAGCCTTTACTCATAGTGTCACTGAGACATCATTGATGATTTAACTGCAACTACAAGCATTTAAATCTGTCGCCTCTAGTAATTTCTCATGGTGTGGTATCTCTATAATATTGCACGTACAGAAATATTGGCATGTGCAGAATATTATCCCTACTAAGTGCATGTCAAGATGGAAATGATTTCTTCCATACTTTGCTATGAGACGTGATACTTCTTGGCAAACAGAGGACCAGCAAGATTGAGTGGAGGATTTGACTTTACCTCTATTAAAATCTTTAATTAGACAGACCCTGGAATACTGTGTCTGTTTGCAGTATCCACATTTTAGTAAAGATATTGTGAGATGGGAGAGAGGTCAAGGAAAAAAAAAAAAAAGATTTTATTGCACCAAAACTTTTTCACAGCCAAAGAAAATAATTTGTAATGAGTGAGTTATGAAGCAAGTTCTTAGGTTATCAGAAGACGACTGAAAATAAAGGTCAAGAGATGAATTAATTTCAGTTTGTACGCTTGTTCACATGGAGGAAAGTACTGAGATCAATGATCCCTCCACTCTTATGGACAGAGGTGCAGCCAGTTGAAGCCAGACATACTTTATGGAAGAACAATTAAACTTTGGGAAAATTTCTCATGAGAAATGACCATATTCTCCACCTCCTGCCATTCTTGGGAAGTGTCTCATGCCTGTGTCTGCTGGAAGACCTGCAGTGAACTAATCCAACTCACTGGACTCACTTGTGGGACACAAGAACAAGTGTCTGTGTCACATGGACACACTGATACAACTGAAGTTCTGCTCTCAAAACCCATAAATTAAAAGTGAACAGAAAACTTACTGCCCCTGCAGTTTCTAGTCATGATGGTGACTCTAATGAGATGGCCAAATCAAACTTAGGTTTATGTTCATGCCCTTTTGTGGGAGTGAACTGCAGGTGTCTCTCAACCATTGCAAAGGAACTTAATGTTTTAATATGGCCACCAAGTAAATGTCAAATTTTCTGAAGCACAAGACTTACTTAAACATTCACCCCATTCCTTCATCCATTTATGGATTAACTTTAACATAAGGCAAAGCCTGCTACATTTAATTTCTGGCAGCCCAGAAAGCCAACCATATCCTGGGCTGTATCAGAAATGTGGCCAGCAGGTCAAGGGAGGGGATTCTGCCCCTCTACTCTGCTCTTGTGAGACCCCACCTGGAGTGCTGTGTCCAGCTGTGGAGCCCTCAACATAAGGATATTGCCCGGTTGGAGCGAGCCCAGAGGAGGCCACCAAGATGCTCAGAGGGCTGGAGCCCCTCTGCTATGGGGACAGGCTGAGAGAGTTGGGCTTGTTCAGCCTGGAGAAGAGAAGGCTCCGGGGAGACCTTATAGCCCCTTCCAGTACCTGAAGGGGCTACAAGGCAGCTGGGGGGGACTTTTTACAAGGGCCTGTAGTGACAGGACAAGGGGAACAGGTTTAAATTGAAAGTGGGGAGGTTTAGATTAGATATCAGGCAAAAGTTCTTCCCGGAGAGGGTGGTGAGGCACTGGCACAGGTTGCCCAGAGAAGCTGTGGATGCCCCATCCCTGCAAGTGTTCAAGGCCAGGCTGGATGAGGCTTTGAGCAACCTGGTCTAGTGGAAGGTGTCCCTGCCTATGGCAGGGAGGTTGGAACTAGATGATCTTTAAGGTCCTTTCCAAGCCAAAGCATTCTGTGATTCTATGATTCTATGATAATTTGTCAGGTCTTTACTGAACAAGGACAACCCCCACACCCAAGGATTTTCTCTTAGTTCTTGATGTAAGGACTTCTGTAGTGGCTGAAGCAATGGAAGAGAGAAGTCCACAATGACTTTTTTATTCAGTAGAAGAACAGTAATTTCTGTCAGCAACAGCAACAGCAAATGCTTGTAAGTATACATGTAGCAAGGCAACTGCTTCCAACCAAGCAGCTTGAGTGCCAATATTTAGAGATGGGACACAGGGCTGCCTTTTATAAGTCTGTTAAAACATCAATGTAGCTCCTAAATAAGGCTGTTATTTTGTGTAGGAGATCTAAGGAGAAAAATTGGCTGTCAATGAGTAGGATACTCATCTGATTTCTACATATGAATGGGGAGAAACTATAGCTCAGAAGGAAAATACCCATGGAAGTGTCTGCACCTCACAAGTGCCTATTGTAATTAAATATTCATAGCACTTTGAAAAGTGCTGGACCAGTGTCATACAAGCAGTTTTCCATCTGTCTGCCTGGGATGTTTCTAGACTTTATAATATCAAATAAGAAAAGAATGCTGAAAATTGGTTCCTTATTCACTTTCCTCCCTGCTGGGAAAAAGATAATAAATAAACTGAAACAGACTTTTAAATGACAAATGAGGTCTTGTCCAGGGGACTGTAATATCTTTTCTTCCATGTTCCAGTCAGTGATCAAGGGAAGCTGCCTGGCTTTAGAGTAATGTATGGCTTGTAGCAGAGGCACACCAGCAAGAGATGATAATATGCAGCAGCTAAATAGGATTTTCAAGTTAAACAGACAGGACAAGCTGGTAAGGGGGTAGTGCTACCTTTGTGGTTTATGGGTGGGAACTGAGGCAGAGTGTGAATGGTTTGTCCCAGGTGATAGAAAAAGGCTGTGACCAATCAGGGGTGCAAATACAAAGCAGAGCCAGGTGCCTGTAGTGTAGGCCAGATGGACCTTGACGCTCTGCTGCCTCTGTCTTCAGTTTGAGCATGTCATCCAGGTCTGCTGTGCAGTGCAGAGCATGAGGGAGATGCCTCCAGAGGGTAAGTCATTCCTCTCCCCTCCCTCTCATTTCCCCCCACACCCCCAAGTGCTGGAGATGGGCAGCTCACCCAGCATCTCATGTGCAGGTGACGAAGATAAACCCCACCCAGCACCTTCTCTTGGGGTTACATTTAGCTGGTTGTCAAATTACTGTGTGTTTGGGCTGAGATGCTGGATGCCAGGGAGCACCAGGGCAGGTGAGAGGGGTAGGAGAAAGTTTACATGGATCTAGAGCTAGTACTGACTGTGCAGCTGTGCTGGTATGAGACTGAGAGGTGGTTGGGACAAGCTGCTATCTCTGTGGAGAGATGTCCTGGAGGTGTTGCCCTGTGGTCTGGACACAACCTGTGCTTGCTCTGGCACAGTGCAGATAAGGGGAAAACACCTACTTAGACTGGACTAAGCCCTCAGTTGCCCTTAAGTGTACTATCGTTGTAACGTGAAACACTTATGCAGAATTAGGACCTCTGCTTTCAATATTTGCAACCAAACATTATTCACAGCGGTTTTGTTCATGCTCATCAATCCTGAAACTGAGGTGAACAGTTGCAAAAATATATTCTTATTGCAAATTTGATACACACTGCAGCCCAAGGGAAAAAAAAATGCTGTTTGAGAGACCACTGTCTGAAAACATGGGTATGTGTTTATAACTTGGCTGCAAGTTCACTAAGGCATTGATACAATAGCCACTATAAATATTTGAAAGGTGTCAACATCAAGGTCTATATTTTTACCCATAGATGCCAGCACAATGTTTCCATTGATTAGCTGTTCTGTAATATAAGCCTGTGTATGGAAAACTTATGTTAAAAAGAGTCTTATATAGATCGTGCCAGCATTTCACTTCCCCTGCTTTGTTGTATCAGTCTGAGCTGACTAAGCCCACTGGAAGTCTTCAGATGTTTTTATTACAAGTTAAAATCAAGAGCTTACTGTAAAAAACAAATTAGAAAAAAAGTCTGAACTGACTGAGGCTCAGGATAGGATCGTTATTTGGGTCCATCATTTCCTGGATAATATTAGCTTTTGATTAGCAGGTCAGCAAGAGTTCTTTAACTACCATAACAGTCATTCGGGGTGGTAATATTCCTTATATGTGGATACGGAACGGGAGGTTATTCTCTGTCTAGCGAGCTACTTGAATTGTGTAGGTGTGCTCAAACCTCTTCACTTAACACTTACAAACTTCAAATCTTTGTTATTATTAATTCTTAAGCTTGGTTTGATGTGCATCTTTGTGACACCTGTCTGTACAAAAAGTTACCTGTCATATTTATGGCAGAGGTGGGGGCACAGATCAGATCTTGTGGGCCTGTGGTCTTATGTTACAACTCAGTAAAGCAGTTAACACATACTGCCTCATTTTATGATGGAAAAGGGTCCTGTTAGTCCCATTAACTTTGTGAAGCTGATTCTGTGTTTGAAGTTAGCTGTGTACCTAATGGAAATAGGTCTTCAACTGTGTTGTTAATTATTTTCAGCCTGTGATGCTCACACATGTCCTTACCATTAATAAAAAGCATTTTCCATGGAAAATGCTTTCCACATGCACAAAATAATGCCTCTTTTATTGTAAAAGAATTGGTCAGAGAAATTTTGAAGGAACAAAATTATGTTGAAATAGATTCCAAAATGAGTTCATTTCAAAAATGATGGTCAGTTACTTGTCTATCGGAAGAAAATCATTGAGATGTCACAAAAGAATTAAAACTTTCTATTTGGTAATTTATAAGGGGAGCCCACTATCTTTTTATTTTGAAACATGTTTATCTTGCAAAATTTTATACTTCACATACTAGTAGCCTTTAAAAGTTGAAATTAAATGTTGTTTGTTTTAAAAAAATGAAATATTTCAGTGAACTCAAAAGATCATATGAGATAATTTTTCATGTAGAATCTTAAAATATTTGGGGTTTTGCTCTGACTTGGGCAGAAACATGTCTGGAATTTCCAAGCTCCTTCACAAAGTGGAAGTCTGGGACTTCCGTTTCCATGCAGCTTTATTACAAAATTACTTAGTAAAGCCCAGAGAGAGGAACCAATGAATTTTTTAAGTTCCATTTCCATTTGAATTGAGCCATGACTGAAGCTGTTCCAGGTCAAATTGAACAAAACTTCAGAATAATGGTTTTGTTCAAGGGAAGAAAAAAAAAGGAGAATTAGAGATTCAAACTGTTTTTTGTTGAAGTCCCATCCCTAAAAAAAAAAGTCAGAAAAAACTTAATTTTAATGCTATCAGCCAGCAATGGTCTCCATCTAGTGTTATGAAACTGTAGGTTAGGCTGAACTAAGCCCATCCAACCTGTTTAATCTATTCAGCACTGAATTTATGTCCTTAAAATGAAAATATTGAAGAACTGGTTGCTTTGGGCTGTGCTGTTGTTGGGTGGTTTTTTGTGGTTGGTGTGTGTTGGTTTCTTTTTTTTTAATCTTATAGCATTTAATACACCCATGGATTTGCACCCAACAGAAACAGCATCCAGATTTTACATGCACAGGAAATATTCCACAAAAGCATTTAATTAGGTTACAAATAGTCCAAGGGTTGTTAATATTTACCCTGTAGATGACTGGCTTCCTTTGTTTGCAAGACCTTGATGTGAAAATAATTTTGACCCAATGAGAATAATGGTAGTGGTATTCTGTTAATGGTGTTGGTGCAGGAACAGAATACCAGTGCCCTTTTCCTGAGCCGTGCCCCGCTGGTGAGTGGCCAGGTGACATGCAGCGGGTGGCTGGCTCTGACGTGACCTAGAGATCATCAGGCTCTGTGTGGAGGGCCAGGGAACCTGTGGGCAGCTGCAGGCGGATGCAGAACAAGAGCTACACAGCTGCAGACCCTGATGCTACTGAATCATGGTAGCAGGCTTTAATTTAACAGGGTCTTTTGAGGAACATTATTTGTCTGTTAGTAAGGAAACCCTCAGCTGGCCTCCAGGTGACTCCACATTGTGCCACACCTGAGAACACTCCAGGTACGTCCCCAGTGGCCTCTGTATTTTGAGATGCAGGAGACAAACTGGTTTTGGCATTTTTATGTGTGCTGTGTGTTCTTGCAGGTTGTTTTATTACTGTTGGAAATACCTCCCCTTCCCATAAAAAGCAGAGCTTTGTGTGCGTCTTGTAGGAGACTGAGAGCATCACCATCAAACCTTTCTGCAGCCTCTGTGCCCATCAAGGTTTTCCTTCCAAAACTGTGAGCTCTCACACCAGTGAGGATTGTGGTTCTGGTCCCAACGTACCACCATACCCTGCAGCACTGTCCTACCTACCCACGTGTCTGGGGCCACACTCCTGGGGCTGTTTATTCAGTGGGACCTAAGGTAATGTTGTCGGTGCTGCAGACGCTGTAGGCACTCTGAGATGTGTGAAGAGATGGTATGACATTCTGTATTCATATTTAGTCCAAAAGAAGTAGAGGACCTTTTCTAAACATTAGATTGAATGTTGAATGCAGTAATTCCAGATTTCTTTGTAGATCTTCAAGTTTCCTTTCTGAATCTCTGCACACTACAACAGGTACATGCAAATGACACTCACCGTACAGTACATCCAGCATTCACTCCATCTGAATCTGTTCAGAGCTTAGCCATTAGGCAACCCTGATCTTAGAAACAGAAACACTTTCAGAGAAGAATATTAGCCTCTTTCTAAGATTAAATGTGGACTTAAAATGCTGTTTTCAGATGGCATTTTGTTCTGGGGTTATGCTCCACAATTAAAGGTGGTGTATTCTCTTAATAAGCACAAATACTGAGCAAACTTGTTCCAAGGACTGATAGATCCTGCCAGTAAGGATCATTCCTGGGGAGAAACCGAGAACTTCCTCTGCTCCAAAGGAGCAGAAATAGCATGGATGCTGGAAAGTGTAGTAGGAGAAAATACTTATGCTGCCCTGGGGGAAAGGGGAAGGTGGCCTCTTAAATCCCTTCCTACTCTATTTCTGTGACTCATCCAGACCTGCCTGTAATGGGCTGTTGCATTGCCACATTATTAGTTTAACTTCTTTGTATCCTGAACAGCCAGTGGGTTGGTAAAAGAAGCTCTTTGTGCCTTTGGTGGGAGAGAATGGCAGGAGGGTTTTTTTTGGAAGAGGACCAGGGAAAGTGTGGGGTGAGGAGGGAGAAGGGAGTGGAAAAAAAAAAATCCCCAGAAAAGGAAAGAAAAAGAAAAAAGGTGTCTGTTTCACAAACCCTGACCTTCAGCAGAATTGCTGTTTCCTGAGACTGCACAAAATGTACTGACTGTTGGCATTCGCAGACCTGGCAAAGAGAGGTGGAGCCAGACAATGATACTGCTGCAGAGCTGGGTTCCCTGGGTTCCAGGGAAAAGCTGATGGGCAGCCAGGTCAATGAGTACCTGATCCTGCCTTTACCACGAAGAGCAGCTCAAGCTGAGCAGTAATGCTTGGCTTGGCTTGAAGTGGAAGTAGGAGCGGCGTGCAATAACCATTGCCTTTCACGCTCGAGTCTGAACAGCAACATTTCCAGCAGCCGTGTTGTAAACAGGCGAGTGTGTTGCTGTGTAAAACTTACCCTATTGAACTACTATACCTCCTGATGAGGTGAGCCCTTGGAGAGCTGTGAGAACCTCCCTTCTCTGGTAAGCTTTTTGTCCTCTGGCACATCATGGGTAAATATGCTGCTGAGAGAATGAAACAGGTCAAATTGTTTGGAGTATAGAGAAGAACTGGGGTTATTCCAAGAGGAACAGCCAAGTCAGATGGGGACCATCTTTCTGGTAACAGAGTCCAAGTGGGGAATAGTCAGGGAGAGGCCTTATCAGTTCAGGGTAACTTTACTCTCTCTGCTGCAGGGAACAATGCATTTATTTGGGTCAGCAATGACACTGCTAACACTGAGAAGGAAAGGTGGGAGGGAATGGCTGCATGCCATGTTCCAGCAGCCTTTCTTTAGTGCCAACAATGGACAATAGTGGATTTTTATCACCAACAGTTTTCCTGGAAAACTTAAAGGAATGTATTTCATATTAGATAGAAATGAGTCTTGAAATCTTATAGAAATTGAAAACCTCATGGCTGAGAGTGGACTGGGGTTGGAGTTAAAGAACAAACATTACCCCCAGAAAGACAATGGAGTCATCAGCTGTTGCTCCTTAAGGGCAGCTAGGTCTTGCTTTCCTCCTTCAGACACTGGGCACAATAATGTGCTAGAACAAGAAACTGAGCAGAATGTCATCAGAAAGATCTTTTCTTTCTCCTTCTGACTGTTTCACCGTGTGTTGTTTTTCTACATAAAAATGGGACAGTGTTTTGGGGGAGGGACACAGGCCTCATCTTTCCTAGTGGCCGGAGGTACTGGATAACGAGGTCCCTCCAGAACGTGAGGTGTCTGTGTTCCAGTTCCAGCTCTGACTCAGAAAAAAACAAATTCCTCATTACTTGCAAGACAAAGCAAACAGAGAATAGTTCAGATATCTTCCATGTTCTGTATTTTTTTTTTAGTGTGAATCCTACATTTTTCCATGGCTCAAAATAATGGTGAACATCTGCTTGGCTAAGATATCTGGGACACTGCAGGAGAGAGAGAAACATCTTGAGAGGTGTCATAATCTACATCAATCATGTATGTAGTGTTGCTATGTTGTACTTAGAGAGTTTCTGCCAAACTTCTCACCAAAACACTCCAGAAAGTGAATGGATACACCCGAAAGGTGGGAACCTTTCCCAGCTTGTGGGTCTTAGGCTGCACTTACCACATCTTCACTATGCATTAGAAAGAGACATGGGTGCACAAGTGTCTGACTGTCTGCCTTAGTTTCCAGATGAAGGCAATATGGATAATAAGCAACTCAGACTGGCAAAATGCTGTGAGGCTCACCCACCCTACAGCTGAGACACAGCCAAAGTCAGCATAGAAAGGGACTAGCAAATTGCCATTGGCACAGGTATGCTAATTGTTATGAGCAGCAAAAAACCTATTATGTCTGTAAATGACAGGTGGAAATTTGCCTGGTCTTTCCTCTTTTCCTCTCCTCAAATGAAAGATAGTTCTCTCCTCATATAAAGCCTTATTAAGCTGTTTCTTGAGGGGAAAGAAATCTTTTGCCTCACGTTTCCAAGAGAGCTGGACAAAGGAAGCTTAGTGAAAGTCAAATGTGTTTTGCTGTTTGTTTTCCAAGTGTGCTGAATTGTTAGAACTGTATTATCAGTGTGTGGGGTTAGTCAATCAGTTTTATTGTCTTGGCTTTAGTAACTGAACAGTTCTGCAGCTAATAAGTCATGTCTCAAGTTAATGGTTTGGCCAAAGTGGGTTGACGTAGTCTGGGAGAATGACAGGAAGGTGAGCAGTAGCCTACAGATCAGGGCACTCAGATGGGCTGGGAAGATCTGGGGTCTAGACCTTGTTTTCTTCTTGGCCATATAACTCTTGACTGACAGGCTCTATTACAGCACAAGTTCAATAGGACAAGTAGAGTATGACTTCTTTATCATCCAGGCTGTTCTGTATCTTGACAGCTCCTGCCAAGAGGAAGATGTTGATTGGAGTTAAGAAGTTTGGTGAGAAAACTAAATTTCATAAAATAAAGTATATGCTCTGCCATGGGCTGGGTGTGGAGTTTTTTCTTAGATGTTCAGTTTAGTGTTCACCTAGGTTTGTGCACATGGCTTTGACTCTTGAGTCAGCAGAGATCACCCTGACCCTCATCACAGAGTTCAAACACATGTGTATTTAACACCTCCTGTAGCTCTAGGCAGTTCCCTGCTGTGCATGGTGGTCTTCTGGGATCCTAACTCCAAAGAGACCAATGATTTTACTCTGAATTGATCTGTGATGGTCTGTTATTCATTAATAGGGTTTTCATTATCCAAGTTTGAATTTCAGCACCACTTTAGTATTGCTGAGCTGTGCAAAGGTGTCACTAGGTGTCGTGTCACTATGCCTGGTTTCCTTGGGTACTCACGCAGGGTGCTCTGAGATGTGCTTTTGTCACTGATGTGTGCTAGCTTTGTACAAGCATTGTATTTTAGCTGGTATTTATGCCCACTTTACCACACTGAAGACATACCTGGTTTAGGTCCCCTGGCACTTTTCTGCCATTGCACACTAGGGAGAAGCATTGCCGTGCCAGGCTAGAGCCAGGGGCTGGGCATAGCTGGTTGGTCCTTGTGCCTGACTGCCATTGCAGGCTGCTCCCACCAGTTAGCCCTGCTGGCTCAACAGCCAAATCATAGATCACGTTTCAGTATGGCTTTCATCTCCAAAACACATCATAAACATTAATCCTAACATCCTTGTTAAGTACCAGTAGGTTCAATGGTCAAAATTTAATAACTTGCAGACATTCTATTATCCAAGACAGTGGTTTCCTGCTGTGCAGAGCTAAAAATAACCTGGCATATAGATGATAATATTCACTGCATCAGTATTACCTTATGAGACAGGTCCTGACCAATGTCTCTGGACATGTATCAGTTGGGTGGCAGCATTCAGGTTTCTGTTCCGTGTCCAGAGTATTAAAACCAGGTGGTCGGGTATGTGAAAGCTGAATTGGTGAGAAAATAATAATAAAAGCCATTTTTAAAAACTATACAGGTGGATTAGAGTTATCTCTTGATTTAACTAGCTATAATCTATTGACAGTAAGTGTAGTTGGATGCCAGTGTTCAGGGTGGTCATCCTATGAGGCTGAATTCTGACCTAAGGCAAATCCGGTCATTGTGCAGCATCGTAACCAGCAGTGCTCTTCAGTGAGGGAGAGACCAGACACTTCTCTGAAGCTAAAATAGATTTTGATACAACATGGAGAAATGCATCCTGAAGCCCAAAAAACAGGGGTTTCGGCACTAGCTGGATTACAAAATGTTAGCCAGCTGGATTTTGCGCACATTAGGCTAGCTAACTGCTTTGAAAATCACTACTTCTTTGATCCTAGTCCTAGCAATACTGTTGGACCTCAGCTGTATGATGGGCTTGAGGTCAGTAAAATATTTTTCAGTTGTGGTCGAAGAATTTAAGTTGTAATTTGTTAAATCAAGGGCAAAATTCCATGCATAGAAATTGGACTCTACGTGTGACATTTCTCTTCTTATTACACTTTAAAGTATTAAATCGTGCAGGTTTTTACTTCCATTAAAAACAAGTTGCCAGATTTAGCATTTATTTTTTTTTTTTTACTTTGAAGTCCTTTTATTCTCCCCCAAAGGTCTTTAACTTTCAGACATGGTTATCCTTAAAAATATATTTAAAATGTTGTTTTTGAAACCTTACAAAGGATATAACATTGGAGAAATTCAGAATGGAATGACTTTCTCAAGGGCAACAGTGAGGGAACAGCAAAATATCTCCATTTTTCTTCCACCCCCACATTTCCCTTCATTTTCCAGTATATTTAATTGGCTGTCAGCTATTTCTACCTCCTGTACAGAGTTTAATGATGAACTTTTAAGTAAGCTTTTCTTAGGATTAGTTTCTACCAAAACTTGTTCCAGAGGATTCGCCAGTTCCCAGTAGCAATCTGAGTTAGCAACACCTGTGGCTGCTCCTTTGCAAACATAACCATAATTAATATGTTAAGGCAATGTTCCTAAAATATTGAAAAGGAAGCCAAACTCTTAAGGATCGAAGTGTGATCTGTGATGGATAAGAGCAGTGAAGTCACTGTGACACCACAGAAGTGTGAAAGCTACTTTGCTGCATTTGGGTGTTGGTTGATGGCTGCAGGGAGAGGGACAGGCTGTGGAGAAAGTCTCCTCAGAGCAGCCGGGTGATTTGGTTTCATATCTTTACTTCACATGGGGAGTTGCAGCATTCCCCATGCTGGGTAACCCACAAAGGGCGAAACAAAGAATACCCAAGGGGATGTTTACAGACCTTCCACCTACTTGGTCAATCACAGGAGAAACCACAGACATGGCTTTTACTGCACTGGCCCCAGAGTCTGCGTGAAAGGCATCTGTCATTGCAAGGACTTCCACGCAGTGATCTGCCATCTCTAACCTTGCTCTCCTCCCCTCCAGCCATGCAGTGCCTTCAAATCTTATTCTAGCTCCTTCTAGATGTTAGGATGACGAAAATCCAGGGCTAATCATTATCCTGCTTGCAAAACCCTCAGCGAAGAGAATAATCCATCACTCCAGTTCTCTCATAGGTAATCCTGGTTTAGCCCCAAACTTCTTGCTTCTTTTGAAAATGTGAATATGACTGGTGGAAATGGCCAACCAAAAAGCAACTGGAATACATGTGTTTGTGAGCCAAGGCATTTCCTTCTACACAGCTTGGAATGTCTCGAGCACCATCAATGACATGACCATAAAACCAGCGAGAGGAGACAGGAACTGCCATGCACCTCTGGAGTGTTTGACAATGATCAGCTCCAAGCAGAGCCTTTCCTTGTAGAGACATCAGTGCTGGTGCCCATTGGAAGATGACCTGGTAGGAAACTTAACTGGAAAATTCTTACTGCCACCTTGCTTTTCATTTCCTCCTTCCCGACAGCCCTTAAATCTTTGGGGGAAGTAGGAAACTTTCTTTAGAATGATCTACTCAGTGACAGTTAAAGCCCTCTGTTTCTCTGCAGTTACCAATATCATGTACTATGCAGCATTTATGAAAAAATAATAAAAATGGCTTCTGATTACACCAATATGGGAGAAGAAACATTTATACACGAATATAATTTCTTTTTCTTTTAAGATGAAATAAGGTTGTGGAGGTATATAATTTTAAATTATTTTATATTCCCCCAGATAACATTCAGAGGATAATGATTTTGCCTGTTGCCAGTTCTCAGTCATGAGATGTCTTCACAGGCTTACAGTGTATTAACATATTTTTGTTCTTTCAAAAATGAAATTTTCATTTGGCTGAAACTAACCCCTATTTCAGAGAGTACAATCTCTGCTGCTCAGACTTGCCAAATCAAATTTCTTTCACAAACTCAAAAGACGTGTAATCTCCTTCTATATCCAGCTTTCCTTTCTCTGGTTATCCTTCTCAGTAAAGCTCTAACAGATAAGCCTTTCAGTCTTTGCATTCTTTGCCAGGCACAAGGTGGCACATGTAGAACTGTCCCTTTTCTCTAGGCGGTCCTGCAAAGTCTAGACTGTTCTGTGAGTTCATGTGAATTTTAAGTCAAAATGAAATATGTCAGACAGTATGTACCCCCTCCCCCACCCCCCCCGATGGGCTAATAATTCTTGGGTTCTCATGGTGTTTTCTCTTTCTTGGCCTCTTGTTTTGAGATGTCACAGATCCCAGGGACTCCACTTGAATATGAGACACTGAGTTTTGCAAACTCACCATGATACTAAATATGGCAAGAATTACTAAAGTAAGACTCATCTTAAAACTGTGCAGAAGTAATTTAGCTAAGAAGACGGTTAACATTATTCAGATTGTGCTTTGTGCAAAGGGCAATATTTTTCTCTCACTTGGGTATCTGCAATGCCTCTGTACTGTATTATAGATTTTCCTATGTTCAGATAGAGGAAAGGTTTGTTGAGCTGCCAGTTTGCTCATATGTTTGTATATTCTGCTAACAAATATTCTGATGTGTCAGCCAACTATATCCTGGGCTGCATCACAAGCAGCTTGAGCAGCAGGTGAAGGGAGGTGATGCTCCTCCTCTACTCTGCTCTCATGAGACCTCACCTGCAGTTTTGCATCCAACTCTGGAGCCCTCAACATAAGGAGGATATTGACAGTGGAGTGAGCCCAGAGGAAGCCATGAAGAAGATCAGAGGGCTGGAGCACCTCTCCTGTGATGAAAGAGTTGGGGTTGTTCAGCCTGGGGAAGGGAAGGCTCTGGGTAGACCTTATTGTGGCCTTTCAGTACTTAAAGGGCTTTCTAAGAAAGATGGGGACAAACTTCTTAGCAGGCCGTGTTGCAGTAGGACAAGGGGTAATGTTTTTGAACTAAAATAGAGCAGATTTAGGCTAGATATAAGGAAGAAGTTTTTTACAATAAGGGTGTTGAGGCACATGAACAGGTTGCCCAGAGAGGTGGTAGATGCCCCATTCCTGGAAATATTCAAGGCCAGGCTGGATGGGGCTCTGAGCAACGTGCTCTAGTTGAAGATGTCCCTGTTTATTGTAGGGGCGTTGGACTAGATGGCCTTTAAAGGTCCCTTCCAGTGCAAACCATCCTATGATTCTATGAAAGAACGGGAGTGAGAGGGCGTATGAACAATTTTCTTCAACAAAACTAACCTTTGCAGCCAGTCAAAGGTAGCAAGGGGATCTTCCAAAAAAAGTCAAATGAGTGTTCCTGACAGGAAGAGTAAATGTAATTACTGTTACGAAGAATTGCACCAGGATCTAGCCACAATTGTTTTGCAAAATGAGAGTGAATCAGTCTCAAGGAAAATAGTTTGAATCTGGTTAGGGTTTTGTGGAGTGGCACACTGGTCCTTATGATTCTGGATATTATCATTAGTCAAGGAAATTTCAGCATCTTTTATATAATTCTTCTAGAGATTGCGAGGTTATGATTTTGTTAGTTGGATAATTCTCTAAGGCACAACAGTCAAAATTCCTTTTCTTCTCTAAGACTCAATCATTACAGAAGTACTCCTGGTAAATTTATAAGATGGTTGTGGAAAAAAAAAAAAGAAAAAAAGTCAGTCCTAACATAATTTCATTGTGTGCATTCTAGATAGAGTCTCAGCATGCTTTAAAATGCACTCAGAATAGCTGAATTTACAATATAACTGCTCATCCTAAGCCTTTGACTATGTAACCCTCCCACTGGCTGGAAGCATGAAAACTACAATGCTGATACTTTCCATTCCTCAGCTACCATTATCCACCATCCAGAGTGAGTACTATTTTCAGCTGCTGACAATAGTTGCCATCAGATAGCATGAACAGACTAACAAGGAATTCCAACAACACCTGATTCACAACCACCATCTCAGAGAGCATGAGGAAATTTTTCTGATAAATTACCATCCTTAAATGCCTTGTTGATAAACACGTTATGGTACCTTGACACAGACAGTTGATAAATGACTGAGTGAAAAGACAGTGGGCACATTCAGATGATGTTTCTATTTTTTGACACTGGGCTTCTGCACTTATTCAGAAGAGGAACTAGGGGCTTCCTAAACTTTAGCTTACAAAGGAAAAACACAGATACAGCAAAGTGGTGGATTTAACCTCCAACTAAGTATGTGTTAATTTCAGTTCCTGAGTGTGCTGCATTGAACTGTTCTTGACAGAATTTAATAGGAATTTTGGACATTGTGCATTAATAAATAAGTCTCCCTTTGTTATTTTAAGTGCAGAGGTTTTCCTTAGTTGAGAAAGCCTGGCTCTCTCACTTGATTTATATGATACTATGTTAAAAAAAGGTAGTAATGATACGTGTGTTATTCATGTACTTGGAAGTCTCAGAGGTTTTTAAATATATCTTGACACATATGCTCATAAATTGTGTCTAAGGTAAACATTTTGGCAAACTGGATATGGAATTAATGTTCTTGAGACTTCCAAACACAATTGATCAAAAGTACTTTCAAAATTCTCCAGAACTCCAAACTGATTTCTTTTGAACCTGCCTGTGTAGTCAGTGCACCATCTATCAAATTGTCTTCAGCTTGGAGACGTAGTTCATGGGCCCAGGCTGCGTTTCAGTGAAAATTCTTCCCAAAATTCATCAGTCTGAGAGTTAGTGGTTGAGCATGAGTTGCTGATGAAGCAACGTAAAGAGTGAAACATGAGTGAGCACAGAGCTCAGCATTCCAAATGTGCATGTGTTTATGAGTTTCCCAGTGATTGTCTTTTTACACTCAGTCTAATGTGTGAAATGCAAGGGCTTTTGCAAACAGCGTGTTTATTTCCAACAGTGAGCCACACAGTTTCTGTGTAGTGGGTTTGGAAAGCTTGCTCTTGAAAAGATTTGGAGAGGCGGAATCAAACACAGCAGCAGCATTCTGGATTTGCTTCCATCCCTGTTTATGGGCTTAACTCCTCTGGACTCTTTTCTAGAAATCTCCCTTGCCTGTTAATCTTTCAGACGGTTTGAGCACCAAGAGTAATTATTTCTTACTGTTTCTGTCATGCTGACAGCTGTTGTAGCCTTCAGATGCTAGTGTAATTCCAAGAAACTTGGCTGCATTCAGCTATATTCAACTGCCCAGCTAGCCCAAATGGGGGCCACAAAGGTTATTTTCCTTAGGAAAAACAGTGGGCAACTCAATATTTCTTTGGCAGAAAGCATTATTCTGGATGCAGCAGTAACAAAACTGGAGTCCGTTGCCCTACTTGCAGTCCCAAGTCCCTTCCAGGCCAGTCCCTCTCCCAAAACATGTCCTTGACTTTTCTCTCCAGCTGTGCTGCAAGGGCTTCCTTAACCTTTTTGATGCTTTCTGAGGCTGGGTATTTCCAGCTTTTGGTGACCAGAGTGTTACTGGCCCTGGCTGCTCACCTCCATTCCACAGCATGCTTTTGCTGTAATTCAAAGATAGAGATTTAATTATTTATAATGGGATTTACTTTTATTTTCCCTAATGGGCCATTCTAGCTCCTACTGATTTGACCAAATCTCATTCAAACCTTCTTCTTGCCTGATTACCTTTTCAGTGTGTGGAAAAGGTCTTTCTGTGTGTCTCTGACAAGTCTGTTTTTCCTGCAAATCTGCTATGTTTGGTTACTGGAGATCATTTATTTCTAGTACAATTGTTTCAGTCTCTGAAATGATATTCCTTCGTTCTTGTGGCCAAAACCGGAAATAGCCCTTTGAGACCTTTTTGGGTGATCCCACAGCATTCAGATCCGTCTTCCAAACTTTAAGCCTGTTTTTCCTCATAGCTCTGCCCACACCAAACAAAATACCTGTCCAAAAAGTTCCATATTTGAATGTGTGGGAAACCTTTTATAAACTGCAAATATCTTCTTCAGCAGAAATGAACATTTTTTTCTTTTTTGCCATGTAGAAGCCTTGTGCAAGATCCACAATTCTGTTTCTTTTCAGGAACCGCATATAAGAATTTATGAAGGACCTGAGTTTACACAGTACTGTGGAAAGTGCTGTGATATATTTTACTGTCTTTTTGGAGTGTTTTTCTATTCAAAGGAATGGAATATGCTGTTCCCAGTCTTTTTTGGGAGGTTTGATGCACGTAACCAGATGAACTGCTATTGAACCTTACTGCTACATGATCAGATTCCTGGTGAAGAGAATGTGGAATTTCTAGATTCACAGAATCTAATAAACCAGACAAAATGCTTAGAACTCAAAGTTTAAAAGGCTCAGGGGGCATTTGCAGTATTAGTACATCTGTGTTTCTGAATTTCTTTCAAGGAGCACACAGGCTAGTGCTTACAGTGTTAATGTATTAGCAGAAAGAACTGGGAGTAGAATTTGATTTACTTCAGGGAAGTAAATTTCACAAGGAGAGCTTGTTACTTTACCTGGCAGTGCCAAAGTCTGTATCAAATTTTTCTCCATGACTTGTATGTAAAGTCAAAACACTGTATAAGCCAAAAATTCCACAGAAAACTGTGTTCAAAAATGTTTGTAGAGATGATTCTTCCATTTTCTTTCTGTAAGAGGAGATTTCTCCCTCCCATTTGGTTTTTTAACACATATCTTTTAAACTAACTGATGTTTCTTTGCTCTTGCATTCCTATTGACAGTCCACTTGCTTTGCTTTGCCATCAGAAAGAAGTAGTGAAAATAGGAAATACTGTTCAATGACTTTAAAATACTCCATGATATAACCTGGGTTTAAAAAAAAAATGTTCTGACAGTGGCAAGCTTAGCCATACAAAACCTGCTCCATGGGCCTCCCAGATGGGACAGCCTCTTTCCCCAGGGTGAAAAGCAGTCACTTGAAATCACTGCAGTTCTTGTTTTAGTGTATTTTCCCCTTGTTTGGGGCATTTTCCATTTTTAAGACCAACACAATACAACAGACAGCTTGTCCCCCATTCCTAAACATGAACAGGAATCCTGTACTGTTCCCTAGGGTAAGATTTCTGTGCTTCAGGCTGAATCGACCCCAGCTGCTCGTTCAAGTCAGATCCTTCCTGAAGTTTTTTTCCCTCTGTCCAGCTTCCTGGGTAGAAGAGATTCTTCCACTGAAGACACATGATTCTCTGTCTGGCCAGCCAGAGGTATAAGATATAAGTGTCTTGGCCATGAAACAAAGAAATTTCATAACAAAAACTTCTATCTAGTCTGTTTCCTGAATTTTGGGTTTGCCAATTTTTCTCCTGTCTTATTCTCTTTAAGAAAAAAAATTAAAAACTAGAAAATTGTGTTTCAGTGTTTCCCCATTAGCTCAAAAATGCCATGAGCCAAGTTACAGTCCTTTTGCTTTAGACATGTCAGGGGTGGACCAGTCCATCTGAGCTCATCAATACCTTCTTCCAGGCTCCTTGCTGCAGTGGGCCCTTCTCCTGCTGAGGGACTGTTGACTGAAAAGCTGGAGCACCATGGGAACTTATTCCATGTCCTGAGGTGTCCTGGGCCTTTCCTCTCTGATTTAAGAGGCATGTTTGAATTCAGACAAGCATCCCTATGTTAGTCTCTTATGCCTTGCAAGTCTTTCTCTGGATCCAAGCCTATGTAAGCTGAGATTGCCCAAGTCTCTTTGGACTTTCTCCCTGTTACTTAAGGTCTTCTCTCATGCTTTCCATCCAGCTGTAACCTGTTGTCTGTCTATGGCAGACTGGCAGCAGATCTCAAGCAGATTTAGATGATCAGTACAGTAGGTGTATTGTGTGCGGCTTTCAAAGCAAGATGCTCAGGGTGATTCTGTTTGGACAGTCTAATTAAAGCCCCAGCCAGCCTTTTGGGATGTGAGACTGATTGGGGTATGTAAGACTTCACAAAAGCCTGACCCTGAGCTGACACATGCCTTCTCTCCTGTTTGGTGTTCCCAAATAGAAGCTAGAGTAGAACCACCAATGTCCTCTTTGTGAAAGTCCTGAGTCCATATTTGGTTTATTTAGGAAGCTGGGATTTTTTGTTTGATTCTTTTTCTTTTCAGCACCTTAAGGCCTTGCTTCTGTTGAATTGCATTATTAAATTTCAGTTGCAAAAGGCATCCCTTTTTTATGAGAAGCTTTGTGATGCATCATACCCCATTTCTTAGCATTATGTTGGTCCATTACGAAGTGCAACTCTGAAGTCCCTAAACAGCTGCATGCCAGAATCTCTGACAGCAGAGCAGAGATAGAAGAATCACCTTATCACACTTGTGTGTGACCAATCCTTGTCACACTTTTGCCCTAAACTTCTAAGACTGAGCATTGCTAAAGAAAGGGTATTGTGCTACATGAAACTTTACTTTGTCTTAGTGCAGTTTTTAAAGTTATTGTTTATGTGCTGGTTAAAATTATATGTACTTTAGCAGGATTTTTCAGTCTGCTCAGACGCACTTCATGCTGCCCCCAAAGACCTGGTCATATTTCTGTCTTTTCTGGGAAGCTATGGAATTTTGACTCGGTTCCTTTTTAGAGGGCTCCAACAATTGTTTAGATCTTGTTTCAATTATTTTCTGGCCCTTGTTGAGTTCTCTGAGTACCTTCATTATTTGTTCCAGTTTGATTGCAGATATCAGCTCAACCTTTCTCTCCTGGGAAACTTGATTCCTTTGCTGATATTCCCTTGCCCTGTAGCCAATATTGTTGGTGTGCAAGATTGTTTTCACTGGAAGGAGAAAATGGTGACAGGTATTTATTGAATGCAGTCGTGTTTGCTTACAGAGAATGTTCAGAGACCTGCATCAATGAACTAGGAGTCAGTGTCCTTGCTCATAATGATGATTCTGAAGTATTTCTACCCCTTTTTGTTGTTGTTGTTGTTTTGTGGGTTTTTTGTTTTGGGTTTTAAATTTCATAGGTGCTTTTTGTGGTTTTTTTTCTGCCTGCCACAGGTTGCTTCTGTTACTTGTGCAGATACATACAGGTCTACCAAACCATGAGCTGTGCTTACAGTGTGTATTCAGTTCCCAGATAAACCATCAAAGACAGCTTAATTGATAGATCAGCTGTGTCAGGTAGATTAGTGATATGAAATGTAGCTTTTGTTGTTTAAACAAAAGAGCATTTTTTTCTACTCTCCCATTTATCCTGAATTAAAGGCTGCCACCAGGTCCATCAGCTTCAGAGGTCTGGAAATGTCTTTATACCAAAAACACTACCCTTTGAAGCATTGAATCTTCCAGCAGTATAATGGGAGAGATTTGGGCTCCATTCCAAGCCTTCATACTGTTCTATTGGGTGGCTGATAGCCTTTTAGGCCTAATATACCTTATTTTCCCAGTCTGAGGTACTGAGATAGCAGTAACAAATCATTAGTTAGCCATAAAGGTATAGATATTTGTGCCAATGAAGTGTATTTAGAATTTATTGATTCACTGGAATCAATCTAGAAAAACAAACTGAATTAATCAGAATGGTGACAGACACATTTTGTAGGTTATAAGCAGATACATGTCAGTATCTTTTAATTTTTCATTTTCTTTGAGCTGGAGGGGAGGCACTGCAGACTTTGGAACTGGCCTCTTCTTTCTGAGGCTACAAGTCCTTCCCCACTATCTTATGGAAAATCAATTCTGCAATGTTGCTTCATCTGGAAGAAGTACACCAGAGAGTCAGGTTTGAGGAACTGGCTTTTGCACGCCTTTCCTTCTCCATATTTAGGAGTTTTGCTGTGTTCTAGGCATGTAAGGATAATTATGTAATGACCAAAGAGGAAGGAGTTAAAACAATTTAGCTAGACAACATGTGAACAACAATGTGATTAAATACACTCCTGGAGGAGTAACAACTTTAATTCAGTGAAAATATGCGTGCATGTCCATGAGGTAGGGAAACCAGGGGGAGTTCCCTCAGAAGGGATTTCTCAAGTGCCAACAAGAATTCTATGATTCTATGATTTACTGTTATTTTTCTAATGGCAACAGGATTTCTATTAAAGTTTCCACCCCTGTACTGACCTTAGGGTTTGGACAGCTGAATGGTGAATGGTGATCCTTTGCTCCCAGAAGATTTTGCAGAAAAGATGTGGTGTAAGTTCCCCCAGGTCAGTGCTTGCTCTGCTCACAAGCCCTTGCTGCTGACACTCATCTGCTGGCATCGGCACGCTCCCCGCTCCGTGATGCACCTCGGGACTCAGCACGACCTGGGCTGAGGCTGCAACAGCAACTCCTGCCTCTCCCTGCCCGTTGGCCCCAAATAGGCCAGTTGTCACTACAGTTGATATTTTTTTCTGCTTTAACCTGGCAGGCCCTTCTGTTGATTAATCTCTTCTCTGGACCCTTGCTCTCTGCTTGCTGGGTCTGAACAGACATTTTTTTTGTCAGCTAATGAATGATGGAGGACTGTGTTTTGCCTCCAGCTCGCTGATAGCTCTGGTTCCACCCTTAATGCCCTGCTTGAGGCTCTAAACTTACTCTATAACACTTTTTCTCTCTCCTGTGAATGTTTTACATCTCCTTCCATTTATTTTTTTAAGATTTTCAGTTGGGGTGTTTTTTTTTTTTCTAGAAGGTTCTTTTCCACCAAACTGTAAACCCTTTGTTTGCCTTTACCGGTCTCTTTTGCTTCTTCAAGTCCACAAACACTTGCTCACCCATCTGTTCTGAGGATTGCTCTCAAACTTCTTTCTTTCTGCTCCAGAATTATCTTCTGAAGGAATCTCGTTCTGAGCTGACACTGATCTTTTCCCAAGAGGCCAGGACACATATTTGAATTTCAACCCTTTTCTTTCAGTGACATTTCTTGTGGTAACATCTCCCAAAACACAGACAAGTTTTTTTAATCTGTCTTCCCTAATTGTTTTCAGATATAAATTATGGGTCTTAAAACTCACAAGTCATTAATAATTGAAGGAACTTTTGGCATGTGAAAAATGGTGTTTAGAAGCTGAGAGGAGTCTGGCAGAACATTACTGCCCTACCTTTCCAAATGTTGCAAGATATTTTTGGCTTGTTGCATATTATATAACAGAGCCTTTAAACATGGATTATCATTAGAAAGAAAGTCGGTGATTATTGTCAAACCACAGTGATGAATTAGCTGAAGCTGATGGGATGCGTTTGCAAAATGAAGTAACCAGGAGAAGTGAGAAGTAGCCAGCCTGTTTTGGGAATAACAATGTTCTTGAAGATAAGTAAATAATACATGTGACCCCACATTTATTGTTCTCTTGGAATGATTTTTCTGACTTCAGAATAAACAGAAACTTTGTTTACATTATGGATGTCTGCTTTTCATAGGGCTAAGGACTTCTGCCTGTCAGTATAGCAAAGCAGTTGGCCAAAACTGGCGCCATGGCAAGATGAAATGTCTTCAGTTTGCTGTTGGAAGTCCTGCCATACAAGCAGTTTCTGACTGATGGAGTCAGTGTAACTCATGTTTTTTCTAGGACTCTTACTGGCGTCAGGAGAAGACCGGTACTGGGAGCAGAGTTAAAGAAACAGACTTTTTATGCCTTGGTTTGCTCATGCATTTTAAATAGATGCCTCTTCTGAGTGCTAAGATTTTACTCTTCAAAAAGAATAAAAGCATATGTCTTGGATGAACCATATCATGCTTCTTGTTGGGATATTTGTGCACCCTAATCTGCCTTCAAATAACTCCTTGAAAACTGGGTATACTCTTCTCGATTTCTCACTTGACCTATCATTAGAGGCTTATGATTTCTGGAAGGAGTAAATTATAACCTGCTTCTTCTGTGAATATTAAATGTACAGGTTAAATGTGAGTCCAGCCAAAACTGCCATATTGCCCTTTTGCAGCTAGCAGTTTGCCAAAGAATGTGGTGGATTGCCCATTGCTTATAGTCTTTAAATCAGGCTGAATGCCTTTCTGAGACGGATGCCCTGAGTCAACCGCAACTTATTGGAACTGATTTAGGAATTGCTGGGCAACCTCCTCTGGGCTATGCTCTGCAGATGTCAGAGAAGGTGACTGCAAAGTTTCCATATGATCTTAAAATCTACAAATACATGTCTGATCTTCGAAATACCAGGATCTTAAAAAAGATTTTCTTTTTTCATCAGGGAGGTTTTAAGATCTTTGATGTGCTAATGATCAGAGTCATCTGGCTAGATGATAAATTTCAGATGAAAGAAGTAGATGGTGTGTTAAGACTCTCTCACTTCTGCCTGGGCTATGGCACATCTCAGTAACTTCCTTAATAAAGAGTATGTGTGTACATGGGTTTGGGCATGATTTTAATTACAACTCTGTAGGAAGCTGTTTTCCTATTTTATGAAAGCTCTGTTGATTTTTTTCAAAATGCTTCATGGAGCTGAAATTGTAGTAGCCTTTCAGCCCCTTCTAGCTTAAAGTACAGAGTGTGGGGCTCTGGGTCTATAATGCCATGTCCTTGTTCTGCGTCAGATGACTCGTCTTTTGTCTTACAAATCTTTCTGAAAGAGTTGGGCTGGGGACTACAGACTGTTCCATGGCAAAAGTCCATCTACTCCTTATTTTGAATAGCAACGCTAGCCTGGACCCTGAAACTTTCCCTGGGGAAACTGGCTAATGCTTTTCGGTGAAATTGTCACTTCTGACAATTTGATATTTCTTGGCAGACACTTTTGTCCCCAAATAATTAAATATTTTGTCAGAAAATTCATGAACAAGTCTGCTTGCAATGACTGTGAAAAAAGCTATGCTCAGATATAGAGAGAGATCACTAAAAGCTGTGATGCCTTAAGAACCTCAAAAGCTTTGTGGACCACCAAAGATAATAAATCATAGCAACAGTGAAGGCCAAGAGGAAAACACTATCAAATACAACTTGTGTCTTCTCTTTTAAGTGTTCAGAATTTTTTTTAATGAATATCTTTACATAATTTAAATCAGAATTTTCTGCCCATGCTAGTGTATAGATAGGGGGAAAAAATTTTTGCTTCTCAAAATCAGATTTATTAAGTGTAAACAAATGTCCTTACCAGTCTGTCTGAAGCTAGTAGTGCTAAATTTTAACTTTGCAGAAAGTATTTAACATACATGTGTGTAAATATTATGTTAAAGGTTTCATGTCCTGTTTTGAACAGTGGCAAAAATTTCCTTTCAGCCTTTAGGTTTTCCTCTAATTTCTTTCATATTAAATCAGAGCAGCCTAAAAAAACCTGCTGATCAGATCTTTACTGAGCTTTATTGTAATGTAGTTTAAGTGGATGCAGACGGCTGGTTTTTCTGTTTCTTTATTTCTTCATTTTTTCCCTCCATGTCTGAAATATTATACAGGAGACTGAAGTTCTTGTGGCATTAACATGAGAGTCTCAAAATGGGCCAAAAAATAAATATTGTAAAAATATGTCATCCAAATCAAATACTGTGTGAATAAGGGAAACTGGAGAGGTTACAATTGTGGTTCAAGGTTTTACATGCGAGGTACCTCAAAAGTTAGCTAAATACATTTCAGATGGATGTCAAATGCAGAGGAAATGTGTTAAGTATCTTCCCTGTGTGAGATCTCGAGCCTGGCTCAAAGAACAACATTGGAGGTCAAGTTCCCATATGGTTACCTATGGGGTGATGGCATTAGGCTCAGATCCCCCTCTCCCTTTGACAACAGCATCCACCTGGCAGAAGGGCAGAGGATCTGCTTTGGCCTGACAGTGCACTGTGGACACTTTCATGCTCACCCACAGTCAAAACCCTGAGGGCGCCCAAGAACCATATTGCAGTATATGGAGCCTTTAGGTTTCCTTACACTGGGCAAAAGCTTTGGCTACAGACTGCTCATGGTGCTTAACTGTATAATTGTCTTAATTATGTTAAATTGCACTGTGTAGTCCCTCAATAATTATGTGGGTTAGCAACAGTATTAAATGACAAAAATGACATTAATGTAATTGTAGCATGGTCTAGCAGAAGCATGAAAGTCAGTAAATACTGGAGTCTGCACAGGTTTCCTGTGGGGAGCCGCTCTCACCATTGCACACTGGCAGCTGCATGCGACTTCAGCACAGGGGGTGATCATAATATCACTGGTTATGTAAAAAGTCCTCATTTTTGGCATAGCTCTACCAAAATGCATATTTCTAAATATTCACTAAAGAGCGTATGTTTGCGCAGTTTTCACCTAGTAGTTTACATCAAAGAGATGATGCTGGGTATCAGAACCTGACTGAAGGGGTTTCAGCTGGTTTTGAGTACAACTAATCTTACCGTTAGTTTCACAGAACTGGTTGAATTCAATCATCCTGGACAGTTTTCATGAGGAGATTGTTTTTAGGGTGCAGTTCTGGTCAGCTGTTTGAACATACTGCTTTTCCTGGGAGCTGGGAGGCAAGGACACAGAAACTTGAAACGGGAGTCTCTGCAGTGAAAACCAAGGAAGAACTTGCACAGAAATTCTGGGGGCTAAATTTTTTTTTTATTTTTTTTTTCCCCCAACGCAGTTTCCTTCCTTCTACTATCTGGGGCAACAGAGCTGTCTGTGGAAGCCCCCCTGTACAGATGGGCTCTCACTCTCAGAAGAGGTGTTTCTCCTCCTTCTCCAGAAACATCAACAACTCCAGAGTGGCAAACAGGTAGATAGATTCCTTCCTTGCTATTTCCACTATTATCTACTTTAGTATATAACATATCAGCCATATTTAACAATTTCAATAGCTTAAATTTACTGTTTTAACAGATAATAATATATATTGCATTTGTGCAGCAAACTATGAACTACAAATGTGGCCCTTCTGGCACCCCCTACTTTCCATAGGACTTAGCTGAAACCTGTGCTATTCCAGCCCCTGTGACTGGCAACAAGAGAGTTAAGATTGTAGCTCAGATGAGCAACCAGACATGAGTATGAGCTTCAGGGGTCCCTAAAAAGTAACAGAACTGAGTGTCAGCTTTTGTGCTGTATGAAGGCTAAAAAAAGACTGTACTTGGATTATTTAAATATTTGACCAACTTCACCATAAAATAACATCAGGAATGAACAGAAACTAGCTTGTTCTGATTGAATTTTCATGTTAGGGTTCTTTAAGGGGTTTGTGTAGGATCCTCTGCAGCTAGCAAGCTTATTACATGTCTGTTTCTAAGATGGTTGTAGGTATGAAATAGTATGGCCACATCAATGAATCCCATCTTAAATATTAGTGAAGCATTTATGCTTGTTGTCCTAAAGTGCTGCTAAAATCCTGAGCAATGCCCTTAAGCTAAGCTACTTGATTGACTGTCTCTGCCAGTGAAAGCATTTGTAGAAGATAGGATTAATTTATATTATCTCAAAGTAATAAGAAATTGTGGGCAAATATCTTTTTTGTTTAACCATCTGCAGAAAAATCAGTGCATTCCTCTTTTCATATTCTAGGGTAGCATATAAACTAGTGCCTTAGTTATTTATAAGGATATCTTAGCATGTAGGATTTGCTAATAAGCCTTCCTGAATTCTAATCGTTTTCCTCTGGCAAAGTGAGCATGCATATCCCCAAGTAAGCCATCTGGACAGACTCTGTTCAGTCTAAAGAATTTAACACTCCTGTAAGGTTTAAGTGTTCCTAGAAGATTTTGTATTCCTTTACAAATTGTGTTTACATTTTTTTAATCGTGTGAGTGTAGCCAAGATGGTCTTTATCTGGAAGAAATCTCATTTACCAGCTGAATACCTACTCTTTGAGTAGTGAAGAGAGCAAGCCCTAGAAAAGCAAAAAAATCTGCTTGAAAGGTGTGAGGAGAGGTATTTTCTTAAGACGACATGCCTTCTTGCATCTGAAGTCATATCTTATAAAATATATGGCCAAAGTTCAACACAATGTGGTTTGAGCTTGGCTTCCTTTGGTAAATATTCAGTGGTTGGACCCTCCTTTCATTTCAAATTCAGATGCAAACTTCTTCCAGAGTCTAGGGAATTGTGCTCCCAGGGTTATGATGAATAAACTGAAAAAGAAGGAAGCTGTATGTAAAGCTCCAGGAGCTGAGATCTTTTGATTGAGGACATTTCTACCACGTAAAAATCCTTCCATATACAATGCCTCCACAAAAACTAACTAACAACCTACAAAGACTTACAAAAATGTATTGAAAAATGAATGTTCAGTTTGTACCTGAGTGCCAGTTTTTTTTAAAAAATTCTCAGTCTGTCCTCCTGAACTCACATTCAGTAGTGTTTCTGAAAGTACTCAAATAAAACTTTGCAGTTAAAGGATTGCTTTATCAGCCAAAATGATCTATAAAAAAACTTGAGGAATTTTCTTGTGAATAAAATATTGTACTGCAAATATTTGCTCTGCTTTAACCTGGCATTGTTCCCATTCTGAATCTATTGACAATTTAGGGGAAAAGATATGTTATCGTTTTGAGCTGTCTCAGTATTCCTGATCTAGTTTCTTTACAGAATATGTTACAGCAGCAATTCCCTAAGAAATGTCATTTGATACTTTGCTACACATGGAACAGTGCGTCAGCTCTATATCTTTACAAAATACCTTTGCTGTGGACACAAATCTCAGTAAGTGCAGCTCATTTCAAGTCAGAAAACTTTCTCTGCTCCCAGTGTTACTCAGCTTCAACATTTAATGTGTCTGTTGGTTGCACACCTGAAAATTACTGTTGCCCAAAAAGAAAAAAAAAAAAAGGAAACTTACTGGTTGAAAAAGTGATTTACGTTAAAAAATGAAATTCTGCTGTGCATTATAGGTATACGTGGGGAGGGAGTATGGATTAGGAGCCTTGACAAGTTTCCAGAGATATCTATCCATGCCTCATTTTGTCTGCAGCTTTATCTATTAGTGTTCCACACGTTGGGTGTCTGCTGTGGGCTGTGGTTCACTTTGGACTTGTGGCAGCTTTGGAAGGATAGTGGTCAGCCTTAACATCTGGGACAGGCAGTAGTGAGGTGCACTATGTTTTTTTCCTCTGGAAGACACAACCTCCAGCTTGAGAGGGCGGAGAGCTGTACAGTCTGAACCTTCTCTTGCCCTACCACACTCAAAACTTAGTTTTAAAGGGCTCATAGATTAATTTCTTTGTTTGCAAGAGACATTCCCTTGAGAGAATGGACTGGATTCCTCTCACACCCACGTGAATCTGGAGTAATGGCTCATCTTGGAAATAACTCTAGTTTTATGCTGCTGCAATAAACTAACCAGGAGTTGGCTACTGTGTTCTTCCCAATCATCATTTTGATTCCAGCACATACTTGTATGTGCTCTGCAGTAAAATTAGAGAAAGAAACATCTGGCAAACAAAACAATTACCAAATAGATGCTGCCCATTGGCCCTGGTTTCACAGTCAGGATATTTAAAACAAATGTTCTGGTGCTATTGAGACCTTGACATGTTTGTGTTTAGCTCGTCGGGTCAGCTGAAATTGCTTATGTTCACAGTGATCCCTGATGAGAGATGCTTTGAGTCACAGATTATTTAGACTATTCTCAGTATGGGGTACAACTCAAAGCTCCTTAGCAGCGTGACTCTCATAACAATGATATAACCCAACAGCAGGTCCTCTGACCTGCCAACATGCCCGTCACTTCCAGGGAAATTGTGTAGCTAAACAAAATATTTGTGAACTAGTGGGAAAACAGGAATCACCTGCAATGAATCTGTCTTTTCTTTAAGGACAGATATCACTCTGTGATCTACGTCTTGGTGTATCATACCAAGGTTTTATGAGGAAATAGACCACATCTCAGGAGATGCCAGCAGGTTTTTTTTGCTCTTGTCTCCTTCTCATTTGGAGATGAGCACATGCACAGTTTGGTTTGGCACCTTTTATTCCAGTGCTGCACCTTAAAGCTAGGGTGGAGCCAGCTTCTCTGCTCTGTTAATTAAACAGTGAAAAACTAGACAGTAGAGTCCATAGAAGGGTCTCACAGGTAGTGCAAATCGGTATTTTTGCTGTATCAGGTCAACGCATGTGTACAGGGAAATAGGAGGAGGGAGAAAAGGGTAAGTCTCTCTTTGGTTGTGGGCTGAAATTCTCCAAAATCTGAAGACAGGTGCCTTCACCAGGAATAAACACATGTGCATGCTCAGCCTACCTTAGACTTGCCCCTTGTTGCTGAAGCTGTCTCTCCTTTTCTTCATCTTCCAGTACAAAACCTTCCCAGCGTATCCAGCTTCCAAACAGGACTACTCTTGCCCCTCATCCCAACAGTGTAGAAATTTGCTCTTCCAGCCTGAGATCAGTTTGTCCTTGTTAATACAAGCAGGAGCAGGCAGCTGATATATTCTACAGAAAATACTTGGCTTTTCAATGAGTGATTTAGTCCTCACATGCAGTATGCAACTTTGTCTCTAGACAATCCACCTTTTCCTTCATCTTTGTATGGTGCCTTGGAGACTGCCAAACACACTGCCTAGAGTAGGTTATACTCGTTAACTTCTGGGTTTGTAACATGTTTTCACCTGACACCTCTCTGTTTTTTTTACTGTTCAGCTGAGGCTGACTTTCTGGATAAGGGTGACAACAATTTGGAGTGTTGTTTGGGTTTTCTTTGTCTTCATTGGAATAATTTCTCCATTCAGGAAAGAATAAGTCAGTCTTGGTATGCTCATAAGGGCCTCGACCCAAAAGAAGCAAAGCATTCAGCCTCAGCCAGTCTGAATCACTCAGTGGATCCATGTTCTACCAGAATATGCAAATTTGGTCAAAATGAAACACTTTGGGGAAACATGTTTATTTTGTCAGCACTTTGGTTTAAGAAAATAGGATGGAGAAAGAATTTCAATCCTGTTAAAATGTGCTGGTTTTAAAATACTGTGATGTTGGTTTTGTTTTCGTTTTGGAGAAAATTTTATTTGGCATTTTAACATTGTGTTGTTTTTATAACAAAACCAAAGTAAAAATCAGAAAAGAACTGGTATTGCCTGTTGAATTCTGGGGCTTGCAGGTTTAATATTAAAAGAAATGAAAATATGTACCTAGATCAGCAGCAATCAGAACTTATTTCAGCAGAGATCTACACTAAGCCAAAAAGCTTAGGTAATAACCCTACCAGCTCCCATCATCTAGCTCTATCTGGAGAAAGTGGGACTGCAGGGGATTCAAATAACAAATTAACATGGAATCATTATGAGTAATTTAACTTTTGAAATTAGATATTTCTGCACAAACAATAGATACAGCTTGAACCCCCTTCATTCCCACAATTGTCAAACATGCTTGGTTTTTTGAGGCCTGGGATAAAATTCATTTTAACTTCTTGATAACATCTTTTTGGTATCAAAGCAAGGGAATGTGGTGTAGATTCTGAAAAATTGTTATGTACATGCAAAATCCAAACTGACTTTTATGTCAGCTTTTTGCATTCTCCCTGAATTTCTCTTCTCCTCCCCTTTTATATCAAGATTTGAAGACTTTTTCAGTTTAAATATTTTTATCTGAAAAAAACCCCAATACTGAAGAAAATATTTTTTAATGAAAATATGTTAATGGTGACAACATTTGATGACTTCTGAGTGATCATTTCTAAGTGATCAGTTCTAAGTAAAACATTTGATAATTTTTCAGAGTGCACATGAGGAAAGCAGACTCAGATGTATCAGTAACAAAGGAAAGTATGTATCTAGTTCTTCTTATACCATCAGTAAAATCAGCCTTAATGACAACATTACAGCAGGATAAATAGTTTTATTATTCTTAAAAGGATGGCAGAGTATGGAAGGGGAAAGGACAGAAAAAGTTGATGGAGTCTGAGAAATGTCTAGTATCCTTTCAGTTAAAAAATGTCATTGTTAGGGAAGTCCAGCATGAACAAGGTAGTTGTGTGTCATCCCACTAAGTCTATCTGTAGTAATGAGCAATTAAAGTGTATTCAAATGGATATAAGCGAATGTGATTAGGAGTGAAAACTCCCCGTGCCCTAGAAGGAGTTTTGTTTCAATTCATAACAGGAGCTGGTTGTTTAATTATGAACACACAGAGGATCAGAGTCAAAATCAGATTCACTATGTGTTTTAATTCATGAAACAAGCTTTTGTTTAACTGAAAGGAAGAAAAGTTGCGGTTTAATTAGTGTCATGAGAGTTGGACAACCCGATCTCCTCAGGACTAATCACTTTCTAGGAAGTGCTGAGCGCCCTGTCTCACACAGCATCTCCCAGAAATGATCACTATTTTGTAGGCCTCAGCTCAGTGTTTAATACAACTGTTGCGAGAAGCTGTCATTAGCTGTCTTAGGGAGGAAAAAAAGGGGACAGAAGGCCACTGTTCTTCAAATGAGTGTGGCAGTGCAGGCTCTCAAAGCTCCCTCTTGCTCATTAAAACCACAGTTTGCCATCTCCCCCTGCCCTCCCCAGTACAAGCTCGAAGAACAAGCTGGATTTTATTATGAAGGGAAATAACAGAGGATAACTCCAAACAAACAAGGAAGTTGGGCAGGAAGAGGTCAGGTTTGGAGAAGATGGTGCACAGATGCTTTCTGGAGTTAATGTATCCATGTGGGAGCAGCCGAAGGAGGCGCACAGCGGATGCTACTGTGCCATTGTGCTAATTGTGTGAGCCTTGTCGGGGAGGGTTTTCCCTTGCAAGCTCTGAGATCTAGTAGATAAAACACACGCAGATACATTTATTCATAAGTCTTTGGGATTTTGTTTGCATGGCAGTCCTGGCAGTGCAGGCAGGAGGGCATCGCACATGTTTTCATGTATACATAAGTACAAGTAAAAATATATATTGTTGTTTTGGGGGTTTGCATAAATACAAAAAGCATGTCTCCAAATTGGGCTGTGATGTGACTTCAGCACATATTCTTTCCTAGCTTCATCTGTGATCTGTCCACTAATTGCTTGATCTGGCAATCTATAGGCTCCCAGTGAAACCCTGTTTCTTCCCCCCTCCCCAGCGCTTTGGCATTGGAGTATCTCCCTACAAATCTGTTGTGGCTCGTGGTCCAGCAGATCAAAGTACTCAGTCATTGACAGCATTTGTTTATAGTAAAAAATGCCACGGCTTCATATCCAGATTTAGCCCTCATCTCTTAGTGCTGTAGAAAAGGGACATTTTTAGATATCAGTGATCATTCCTAGCTCTCAAGTTATCAGAATTTGCAGTTGTAATGCTCTTATGAACAGTGAAGGTTATTTTTGGTCAGAATGACATCCTGTGATGGACCAAAGCTATTAAGGCGCCTTACTTTATTAACAGGAGGGTAAAAAATAGCCCTAATTAAATATTTTTAAGCTCTCCTAAGCATTTTTAAATTAGCCTTTTCTGTAAGGGAAGGGGCATAAGCAGAGGGCGTGACGGTGCACAGATTTCGTGGCACTCCTTTAGCTGCCTGCATAATTCATACTGCTTGTTATGTGCCCAGCCCGAAGTTCATTTGGTGAATACCTCTCCTCCCTCTGCCATGTGCCCCATACCCATGCTGCAGGCAGACACTTGCACACTTCATGTAGAATTTGCTTTATGCAGCAGAAGATACTTAGTGAGTAAAATCACTGACGCCCTTTAAATCACTGCAAAGCAGGTTGAGGACTTAAAAGCTTAAGAGGAGAAGCTGAGTCGTACAAATGTTAGCGTAAAAGCTCCATTGTACAAACAAGAGCTGCGTTCCAAGGATGTTGCCACCTTGGATTTCACTAAAAACAACACCCCCCTTACAACTGCTGAATTATTTAAATTGTGACTCCTCAGGACAGGCAAACTTTATGTTGAACCTTGTACCCTACAAGTCCTGCAGGCTCACTATCTCTTCTTCCAACAGATCACAGGCTTGGGTACACATCATATTGTTGCAATACAAATTTGAACACAAGTTTTGGATTCTGTCTGTGTTTAAAAGGCAATGCAGACCTAGCTGATGACAGGTCACATTTGCTGTCTATGGAATAGACATATTCTATATAGTTTGAGTATTCAGAGGTAACAGCAATGAGACCGGTTAAGCTCCTAACCAGTTTAGGAGTGTTAAGCTCAAGTTTTGACCCTGGATGATTTTTTTGAACACAAGTGTGTGTTTAAGGAACAAAGCTGTGAGCCATGCAAGTTGTTCCTGCTGTAACTGGAGAGTCCCGTCACAGTGCCATCAGTTACAACAAAGAGAATGAAAACTACACACAATATTTCAGTGAAAAACAACATGAAAAAAAAAACCCAAAACCAAAACACCATATCAGAATATAATTTATGTCTCTTATTTCTAGATGAGTCTATAGAAGACTTTTTCCCTTGACTTTTGGTTTTTTGATCCTCCTTTGTGAAGAGGACCGGGCCTATAACAAAAATGTCTCATGGAGAGAGAAATAGAATTATTAGTGTAAAAAGGTCTGAAATATAGTCAAGAAGAACCCTAAATTGGCAATGGCTTGGAGGTAGAGGGGCATACTTCTGCCTCTATGGTTAGTGTCCTGAAGAAGACTGAAAAGCTTTCAAACTTGAAAATGACAGGTTTTGTTTCAACACAGATTAGAGTGCTTAAGCTTCTAAGCAGTGAAAACTCAATGTGGCTAGGGAAGCCAGAAGAGAAATAGCAACGTTCCTGTGCCAGTGCTGTGCCAAACAACACTAGTACATGTATGTTGAAGATGAACTTTAAGCCAAATCCATAAACTCCCCTGGGACAGCCCCTAATAGTCAGGACAAGTGAAAAAGGAGTATTTAGCTCCAGCACCCTCCCTGGAAGTGATCAAGGCCAGGCTGGATGGGGCTTTGAGCAACCTAATCTAGAGGAAGGTATCCCTAGCCATGGCAAGGGGTGTGGGAACCAGACTATTTTTAGGGTCCCTTCCAACCCAAATCATTCTATATAATTCTAAGATTCTATGATTTTTACGATTCTATGAACTTGGCGGTGGAGGGTGTTCATGCACATTGCTTTCTTCACTAGCAAGCAGCAGTGTGTTGGGCCAGTTCAAAGGCAGCCAAATAACCATTGCCACAACACCATGGGGCTGGCAACATAACCCTCAGTGTGAAGGAATAATCGTGTTTTTTCTGTTGATTGCCTTGAATGAAACTCGTGCTGGTGCAGGACAGCTGTGAACATCCACCTACTGAAATTCATAGGAGCTGTCATAGTTGGACAGATTTTTCTTTGGAACAAAGGAAACTCCCTCATTCAGACCTTCAAAAGTTAGACTGATGTCTAATGTTGCCAACCTCACCCTTCCTGTTCCCTCCTTACCTGCCTTTGATAGTAAGCCAGGTATTGTTTGGATGACTTATACACCCAATTCTTTTTCTTCACCACTGAAATGCCATCAGCTACAAGAGATCAGCTCTTTCTTTACCCAATCACATTGTATGCATGAGGACTCACAATTTTGGCCATTTTCCTCTTCAATAAATCCTGTGGGATTTATGCTCACAGAACTCTGAAAATGCTGTGGTAGCAAAGAGTCACCATGGTCCCTCTGAGCCAGCAGCAGGGACAGTCAGTGCAAGAGGGAAGAGTGGCATCTTCTTAGATGTACACCTTGATGTACACATGAGACCCGAGTACTTCTATTACACTCAAGAAATTGCTTAAGGTCTGAAGTGCCTGGATTTATCCTTTCCAAGTGTTTATATTCTGTTTCAGTGCAACTTTTCATCTTCAGTTCTGTCCTAGGACTGAGTCAAATCTGGATTTTCTATCCCATGGAAAATTCTGGCATTTCAGATTCTGTTTCCATTCTAAGTGAAAATTAAAATAATATGTTTAGAAATTCCATCTTGGAAGAAAAACCCCAAAACTATTGCCCATCTCCTAAGCCATCCCCATTAGAATATAGGTGTAACATTTTGCTGAACTGTTTTTATTTCCTCTATCATAATAGATAAAAGATATTTTTAAAAGCTTCCTAAATCTTTCTAAACAAGTTAATCAGTAATGTCAGAATACTTTTTGTTTTGACAAAACAGTATTATTGGGAAGGGGGGGGGAAATCCTTTAGCCAGAAGTTATAATCTTACTCTAGCCTTTTCTTCCCCTGATTTTGGCCAAGTTTGTGAACTCAGACACACAGAGGAGACCCACACTCCTGAAGGTCTTTTTGCCACAGCAAACCTTTTGCCACAAAAACATTTTGCTGTGAATGAGGCCATTCACTGATTTTAGATGTTGGGACTCACTGACCCAGTGACAAAAGACTCCGTAAGTTGTTCCTAGTCTGAGGGGTTTATATATTTTGGGAAATAGGCCAAGATGCTGGAAATAGGCTGTGGCCAAGATGCTCAGACTTTCTCACTTACAGAATTGCACCTTCACTTGAAACTCTAGCACTTTAACACTACACTTAGTCTGCTTTGCTACACTTACCCTATGATCTGGAACACCACAAAAATGAAAACAAAACGGTGTTTTGCTGCTTCTGTGAGAAATCCTATGTAATCAGTGACATTTCCCAGAAAGGGCTGCTATCGTTCTGTACAAAAGCACAGCTGGCCTTTTTTTTTATCCCAGAGGTGCTCTTGCCCTTGACCTCAACAGAACATTTGGAGAAGAGTGGTCAGAAAAAATAGAGGGTACGGGACAAGACAGTTGCACAGTATTACATTCATAATCTACTTGTAGTGATTTTCAAATAGGATAACATTAAATGGCATGAACAACATGCTAAAATTGCAAAACTGTAAACCATCACCAGTTATCTTTTTTTATTGGCGTACTCCACCCCTGCACATATATCTGAAATACACCCAGACCATGATGCCTCTTCCCACTAGCACAATGACTTGGCCTTATTGCTACTAGATTGAGAGAGGCGTCTTCAGCCTGATCAAAAGGGAGACGATCCAGATAAACCCTCTAGGCATACTGCATGCCTTTTTTTTTTTTTTTTTAAGGATTTAGGAAATCATCTATGAGCCCCAGTAATTAACTTTCTCCAGGGCATTCAGGTGAAGTATTAGACAAATGCCATCTCTACTGAAGGAGATACGTAATAGTGTACTCAACTTTGGTGCATACATTTATGTGCTCTTCCTGCTCTTCCTGGGGGTCTAGAGGTGGTGAAGTGATACCTCTCTCCCGTGCTACATGTTCCCTTAGAATATGGGGCTCTGCTGATTAACCTTACAGACTAACCCACTGTCACAATCATTTAGCCAAAGTGCCAAGGACAAACATTGGTATGACCAACACGTGGGGTCACTGAAAGAGAAATACATGTCCACGAGATGGACAGTCCTTTAGCTAATTATTGGTCAGATGTTGAAGATCTCAAATCCTCTGGGGCTGACGTGCAACAGGAAGGTGGTGCCATTCCCTTCCCATCTTTCAGCCGGGTACTTTCTCCGTGAGATTATCCACGTGCCGTTGTCTGTCCATGCATCAATCACGTGCCATTATCTAGCTGCCACTGGCTGGGGGCCTGTCTTCCTGGACTTTGGTGGAAAAGGCCCCAAATGACCTCAAAGGGTCAAGATTAGATCTTGGTATGTAAGAAAAAAGCATCTATCAAATCTTCTTGTTTCAGGTGTAGTTCCTCACTAGGCATGCATGGAAGGTATGTTTTAATTGGAATTCTCTGTTAATGCCAGAAACTGTTCTATAAATTTCTCTAAAACACCTTTTTAGCTATATGACACTACATCTTTGGCTCTCTGTCTCTATAAATATGTATTTTTGTGTACATACACACGTCATGGGTAGCATAGGATCATACACTGTCTAAATAAGAGTGTATTTTGTTTTTGTCAAAAACCCGTTGGATTTTGACCAACCGTAATATAGTAAAAGTTAATCCCACCATTCAAAAATCATCTCTTCAACCAACTTCCTGTCTTACACAAATGCTACGTCACCTCCTGAGCTATGTGGGGTTGATGACCAGCCATAACATTACAACACAGAGCTGCAAGGTACAAGCCAGCTGCGCAGACGTGGTTGCCTGTGGCAGGGGGAGTTACTACTTGCTCTGTGGCATCTGTCAGCATCTTGACATGACGGTTCAGTCTATATTTATGAAAAGGTACTGAGGGACAGCAGGCATTATGCATGATCTCCAGCATAAAAAAGGATCATGCCCTTATCAGTTTTCGACAGTAATTTGCTAAGTGTCATTGCTCTTACCCAGGTCTTATTCTGCAGAGCCCTGGCATGCTGCAGTCCTGCTAAAATGCAGTCTGTCTTTCCCCTCGCACTCATGTGAGTGTTTGCTTGTCATGAGATCTTCTGAATGCTGGATGTTTGATAGGCCACTTAGCTGCCTGCATAAATATTTTCACTTTCTTTTAGTCAATGCTAGAGCCAAAATTTCAACTGAAAATAACTCAGGGTAAGTATTATTTTTTAATATTAAATTTATAATACCTTCTATTCATGGAATCATTGATTACTGTTCTTATGTTAGCTTTTAAAGGGTAGTATACAACATTGCAAAGAAATAACATCATAACATTTTTACCATTAAAAGTATTACCTTTTTGTTGTGTCAGGTTTTGAATGGCTAGCCTAAACTATTTGTGGAAAAGTAAAGCAAAACATCCTAGATCAAAAACAGTGATAACATGTCTATTGCTAACAGAGATTTGATTGTTTGGCTTAAATGGCTGATTGCAGTTACTATCTCTTTTTTCTGCAGTGTAAAGAGATTTTAAATGAAAGAAAGAAAAAAAAAAAGAATAAACTCTACCAGCTACAGATTTAAGGAGAATATTTTATAACCTCAGTAAGAGTTTTAAAAATAAATAACAAAAAGGTAAGATCCTAGTTTGGATGGTGTGTTATTTTTGACATTATTTGATAAAAGACCTCAACGTGGATCTTTTTGAAATATGGTTCTTATTACCATTTGGATAGAGTACGTTTCCTTTTCTTGATTCAATCATGAAAATATTCCACTTAGAGATAGTCTATACATTAGTGCAGCCTCTTTAACACATTACTGCATCATAATACTGTTGGCTGCACTTGCTTCGAACAGGTCCACTCTACCCATAGGCTTGGCTTTATTATTTTTCATCCCATCTGTTTTAAGTTAACTTCTTTGGGCTACGTTTTGCTAAGAGATGCTCTTCAGCTACATGCAGAAAGGCTATTTCTGAGAGAAAAAGTGAACAACAAAGAGCTTTCACAGTCTCACATCTGTGCAAGGTTCATTGAAGCCTACTGGTGTAGATTTTGGCTCTGCAGCATCTGTTAAACCCCGTGTTGTCTGCGCAGTCTAAGTTTGTATTATGAAACCCTGGAGGCCTGGTTTTGAAGTCCTTGATTCACATGAATATTCCCAATGGAGACCAGCCTCTTGCAAAAAGTTGTCTTTCATTTTCATATTCCCATTTGTCTTCTTCCCTCCTCATCCCTCCCCACTGAGTTGGTGAGTACTGAACACATCCTCCATGCTGGAGAAGTAGAGCAACAGCCCCTGTTCCAAGGCTTTTCCATCCTTAGCAGACAAGTTAAAAGGTCAAAACTCAGAGGAGATTTCTACTGACTTCCCCAACCTTTTGGTGGGTCTCAGCATGGGCTGGGAAGCCAGGAGAAGCAAGTCTAGCTCACAAGACCTTCTCCTACCATCCAGCCGTGCTCCATGCTCACTAGGTGGTCAGACCATCAAAGTCACATCCTTGTTAGGAAGTCCATAATCTTCTCCTTTCTTGTTCTCTCCTGAAACTTGATGTTCCCAACATAGTGATGCCATTTGACATTACTGATCCCTCCTAAACACCTGCTATCAAATGCATCAAATCTTTTCTTGTCAGCTTGCGTAATGCCCCAGGTCTTTGCAGCATCGAGCAAAACTGATACCACACAGCTGTTGTAGAGTCTTATTTTTTGTTTTGCGGACATGTCACTGCCCCATACTTTTGCCCTTGAATTTATTTACATTGATCTTCACCTTATACTGGTCAAGCTTAAAATGACATTGGATGAAATCCGGCAGAGTGGTCCAGAGCACTGGGAATGGGAATAATACAAAAACATGAACACTGCCATGATTGCAACTGACATCAAAGGCAAAGCCAGCATTTCTTTTCCTCGACTGACCCAAATACATTATTTAATCAAAAGATTTGATGTGTGTGTCTACTGAAAGTTTCAATTTTTAGGATTTTTTTTTTTTTAAGATGCTTACTGGCCTTTGGGCTCACCAAAAAGGACTCAAAGGATTTTGTAATTCTTGTTAATAGCAGGTCATACTGTATTTATGAAACCCCTTAGAAAAGACGGACAGAAGACAGTGGATGTAATAATGTATGAAGAAGAAAGGATGGGTTTTCTTTTTCACAAGGGAAAACTTGTGAAACTACTAAACTTACTAAGTTCTGCATCAAAATGTAAAAAGAAAGGCAGAGAGGAAAAAATGAAAGTAAAAGTTGTGTACATAATTGTTTTTGTTTGTCCAGAGGTAGGTAACACCATTTATCAAAATTTTTAAAATACCTTCTGATTTTTTAAAGTTACACAGATAATGTAAAAGAAAACAAATATAAGACAATGTGGTTTTCGGTTGCCTTTTTCTTTCTTTCTTTTTTTTTTTTTTAAATTAACCTTTGTTGATTTGTTTTATATTCTGTTAAAATTTTTTTTGACTGTGTCAATGTGGAAGAACAGAAAAGTGTGTGTGTACATTTCCACTATATGGAAATAATTTGAATTTTTTTTTTTTCTGAAAAAGGATGGAGCTGTGTAGAATGTATTTTTCTTCTCTACAAATTCCAGGGAATATCCAGAACACTGCTTATATTCAGTAAAGACAACATTATATCACAAAATAAAGGTAAGTTCCTACCTAGAATTACAGAAATTTAGGAAAAAAACCTCAAATAATGCTATATGATCTAGATATAAAAACATATAGTAAGAATAGGCCATAAAAAAATTGTAACCTATTCCTCAGTATTGAAGAGGACATTAATAATATGAAAAACATATGTAAAAATTATTTTCAACAAAATGTCTAATGTAAATAAAATTATATAGTTACATCATATTATACATATATTCAATACATATAATTATCATATTGTATTTTTATTGTAATCATAATAATAATTCGATAACATGCCCTTGAAAATAACTATTAAAACAAACATATATAATAATTTTCACTTAATAGTTTTAAGTCTATATTACTAATTGTTAATTATAACATTTTTACATAGTACAATTATAGAAATGTATACATTAAATACAATATTATTATATGTAGGAATAAACTGCTTACAGTTTGCAATGCCACCTTTCTGGC
>NW_010264716.1:56236-85056 GCF_000690775.1 Eurypyga helias
ATCAAATTGACCTGTAATTTTGTAATTTTCACATAGATTTTATTAATTTAGAGGAGGCTCATATTTTATAAGAATCCTGAAATCTTTTTATCTTCCGAAGTCAACGTGCAAGTAAGGCACAAAGCAATTACTACATTCAGCAGTTCAACGTGCAAAACTTTACTGTGGATATTATATATTGCTCACTTCAAATATTACCTTTATTGTTTACATATCTAAAATATAAGTATGTGTAGGTATAAATATAAATATAGCTATAAATTTAAATATAAATATAATTAAAACATCAGTGTTTCATTAAAAAGCAAATTTGAGAAGCTGTTCCTTAATTGCAAGATAGTTAAATAAATGTAAACTTAAAACAATTCCAGTTTGATCTACAAAACTTCTCTAGAGAAAAGATTTCTATTGACAGGAACTGATATTGTAACTTTTAGAGTTGATTCTAGATTTTGGTCCTGATGAAGACAGGAGAAATAGATTCCTCACGACTGTTGGGATAAAATCTGTCCATAAGCAGGTATCATAATAGTTGGGTGGGGTTTTTTTTGGTGGTTTTTTTTTTTTTTTTTTTGTGCTGGAGAACAGTCTTTGCCATTCAAGATTCAAAATATTTATTCTTTTGAAGTTAATAAGAAAAATAATCTTGATCAGAATTTAAAATAACAGTGTTCTGACATTTGAGTTCAGTTTTAAATGGGAAGGATTTAATGGGCAAATATTCATTTCAGTGTGACTAATAATATGAGCAACCACTACCGCAACTGATTTGCAAATAATTAGACATCCTTTCTCTATGAAAACTGTACTTTTTTTACAAAGTGTCATTAATTTTTTAACTGTACCAGATTTTCTTTATGAAATGTTGACTCTGTCAATTGGATACTTAAATCCCAATTCATTTGAACTTACTTTGAACCCATCAGTAGCACAGTAATGAGAAAGATCATTTTTAAAGCTTTAAAACATGGGCTGGCCACTGTAGAGAATGTGCCCTTTTATAGCAAAAGCGACATAAGATAGAGGTGCCTTTCAACGGTCTATTTTTTTGCCACAACCATGTCAAATGAACTAAAAAGAGTCCGGTTTACAAGGAGACTGTGTGTCTGAGGTGATTATTTCTGGGCACTGAGGTAACAAATTCTGAGCAGCACAGTTACCTGCGTAAAGAGCAGTAAAACAGAAGTGATTTTAACTAGATCATTAATAACATGCAATGTGATCTGTCTTTACAGTAAATCATGAGGGTTGGGTTTTTCTTTTTTAACCCCAATTTAATTTTTTTTTAAATTTCAGGGCTATTTGAATGTGGCTAAAAGGAGCAAGCACATCCCTGTCTGTGAACCTGCCTTACCCTGGAAAGAGGTCCTGGCATCCAACAGGGCTGAGCACTAGCTCAGCCTTGGTAGAAAAGGCTACAGATAAAGGACATGAATCCAATCCCAAAAGGTGGGAGCAGCACAGTGAAGGTGACACAGAGGGTTAGTGGAAAGACACCTCGCTCTCCAGCTCTGGAGGATGACTGAGCTGAAACAGCTGTTCCATCAGTGAGATGAAGATGTGGGACCTGTGAACATGAGGCTCCATGAGCCTGAGCATGGGCAGACCTGACTGTCTATCAGACAAACATTGATTTCTTGCAGAAATTAGTTTGGAAACACAGAGATATATGGACATTGTGCCCAGCCTGAATACTTTGATCTAAAATAACACTAGAAGAATATCTCAGGGCAAGAAATACGACATTGTCCTGCTACAGGCAGTATGGGCAGGGGTTCTCTGCAGAGGCTGATGACCATAAAGCTGCTTAGCTGAACTGCCCACACCCTCATGGGAAGCCCTGCCAGCTTTGATCTCCAGAGCCGATAGCTGCCCTGCCTGAGCAGCTGCGCATAGGGAATTTTCCAAGAGGGCTCTTGTCTCTGAGCTCGTTAGACCTTCTGAGCTCATTAGCCACTCTGGGCCTGTAGCAGTCACGCCCCAGTGCCATTTAGTGTTTGTTGAAGGGCCCATCCGTTACGTGGCACGTTGAGTACAGGATGAATTTAAGGAATTTATGGCGTAATATAGCCATGCGTTGACTTTGGATAGCCAACTGGATTCACTTGAGGAAGAACACCATGTGTATTAATTATGACTTTGTACTTTGCAGAAGAAGTCTGGTGAGCTAGAGGCAGATAAATGAGGTAGTCAGCTGTGACACCAGAAGAGGAACTCAGGTCCCAGCATTGGGTTTTTTCCATATGAATAACACCAGAGCACATGTTCAGGCAGGTGTCACCCACAAAAGGAAAACACAAAGCTTCCCTATATTTCAAACTGCTAAGGCTTCTTCTTCTCTCTGCCTCAAACAGGAATATAGTTCTTTTTATGCCTTTACTTTTGGGTCTTATAGGGAGTTACTGTAACACCTTCAATGGGTCGCAAGGAAATGCAGTAACTGGTCCAAAGCTATGGTGACAGAAGGAAGGTCAATGAAAATTTCATCAGAGCAAATGGAACAAAGAGTGCCACAGTGCACAAAAAATGCCACCAGGATAAAGCAGCTTGGTACACCATCACTTGCAGCTAGACCACAGATTAAACTGCACAGGTATACAGAGCTCCAGCTCAGTATACAAACTCTCCTTTCCCTATTCAGTATCCCATAACCCCATGCCCACTGGTGTCCTCCCCCTGTGCCAAAGACATCAGAAAGAGCTGAACCCTGGCAGTACTCCACTCCAGAAATCACATGGGACCGGGACTGAGAGAAGAACAGAAATTTGCTACTGTCCTGGACCAAGAAAAAAGCTCTGAGGTCTGAAGGAGCCGATTTGGTGCCATTGCTCTTAAATGCAAAAGACAAGAGGGTCAGCAGGGGGGACTCCAGGCAATTATGTTCTGTGAGTTCTGTCCTGCAGAGCTTACTCAGGTGGACAGACTCATTAACAACAATTAACATCCCATTTCCAGGCATGGCTTGTAAAAGTACAAGGGTAATCACTGACTCAAACCTGAAGTAACATTAAAAAGTCAGTTTTACTGCACGTCCAAGTCAAACAAACCAGATCTGAGTTTCTGCAGGCACTTAGTAGTCCCATGTGCTGTTTCTGGGCAACAGGGAGGCTGTTACACAAACAGCCTTGCTACGGCTCCAGCAGGCTGAAACCGTGCTTTAGTCAACCCAATGGTGCCTAATTGCATTCTGCCTCCCTGCTCATTTATTATTTTGCATTAGGTGACCCTGTTACCAGTGCAGCTTTGCATGGAGAACATCAAAAGGAGGTTCAGAAGTTATCGGAGCTTTCTTATCTTGTAGCCAACATGATTTCCTAATAGCACACATCTGCCTTGCGTTTGGTGCATTTTAGCATGTTGAAATCATTGTGGCTCAGTAAAGCTTTTCTGGAGCTTGCTTGGTTAGCATACACTCAAATTGCTGTTGCTTCATATTCTATCCCTCCAGACGTTCAAGTACATGGTTTACTTTGCACATCTGAACAGTCCCCATTCACCCAGTGGGAATATATGACTGGGAGACATCCACAAGATCCAGACCCTAAACCTGAAGCAGGGCTGAAAAGCACAAGTGAAAAGGCATCAGAGAGAAGGAAGGACATGATGAAAACACACTAAGTAGTGAACAACCTCGGGCTGTGAAATCGAGTGTTACTATTTAACTTTACATAATGAAACAATAAGGAACTCCTTGTAGCACAGGTATGATAACAAACTGAGAAATGACAGAAGGAAATACAAGCTTTTAACCAAGTCACATAATTCTCTCTTGATCATAAAAAAGTAATTCATGATGGAAATCAATCAAAAATGACACAAGGGAACTATTGTACTTCTTCTTAGCTATGGAAGAATGATACCTCATTGGGTGATTATGCAAGGAAAAGGATATAGAGACAATAATGAGACAATTCCTCAGCACAGATTGGAAAATGTTGCTAAATTGATTGACACTGATTTTAGATGCTGGCTGCACATATCACAGATTAAAAATGAAAAATCACAAAGTTTGTTTGTGGTGTGGGGGAGAAGAGTGGCAGCTGAGACAAAGAAGTTTGTATACGTTAGGCTGAAAAGCAGTTTGGGGCAAGGATTTGTGTTGTGATATATTTCTACAGTATCCCTGTGTCCTACTACCAAGAAGTAGTATTAAGCCACAAAAAGCTGGTTAAAAAAAATAAATCAATTTTGGGTAAATAATACTATTGGAGACCTGCACGCTTGGGAGTACCATTGCTCACTGAGGGTTTAAACTGAGTTACCAGGATTAGAGACACCCCAAATAAGCCTTTCCATTAACTGGGACAGCCTGCCGCGAGACATGAGGGTGACTTGTTCTTGACCTGCTGGTCTCGGTTTTGGCATCATGCCCTGATCTGAGTAAATGTGACTCACTGATAATTCTACAAAAAATACAGTTCCCTGCTTGTTGGGTGATTAACTATTTGTCCTGTTGCAATCCTTTCCACTCGCCCACTGTTACAGTGGGGCAGTAGGGATGTACTGTGAATCTGCTGGAACGACACCACCAGCAAACCCAACGGAAGTCCCCTGGCTAAATTGCACATCCTAAAACATTGGTGCACTGAACTGGAACAGAAAAAAGCCCCACTTTCTCCCTCACCCCCTGCACCAATCCGAATGGTTGCCGTAATAGAGGCAGCGAGGAGTTAACGCCGAGTGTGAGCCGTGGATGTGCCACCCATGTCCCTTTGTGGGTGTTGCTGCAGAGCCCTCCTACGGGCTGGATCCAGCCGAGGAGCACACCCAGGGCCACAGGTCCGGGTGGTATCATGGGATACAATCAGAAGCACGGCTAGATGGGAATATAGAAAGCAGCAGCCTTCAAGTGAGAAAACTGCCTGTTTGTCCCAGCTCAAACACTTTCCAGCAGCTTTCAGATTTTAACAACCACCCGGGAAAGCACAGGGGGCGGGTGTTTGGGTGAGACCCAACTGTTTCACCTCTCCTCTACCCCAAAGAGTTACTGACATGTTTGTGCTTAACGTCCAGAAGGTACTGACTGCAATTTTGCAAGTCTTTTTTCCAAGAGGAGCAGTAATCTGGGTGGCTCCATGCTCTGGGAATCATGGCTGGCTGCCCTGAGGGGCTGAGCATCAAATTTTTGAGTAATCAGGGCTGAGCCATGCAAATGCAAATCCTTTCACTTTTTTGTTTCTGAAATCCTTGGAGAACTCACGGTTAACAGGGATTCATGACACTGCCAGGTTTAGGTGAGAAACTGCCGGGTTCTGTGCATTAACATAGATCTTCACAGACTTCATCAACATACCCAAATACTAGCATTTCTTTTGCTACCTCTTCTTTTCTTTCCACTATATGATTGGGTTTTTTTAAATGCCACGATTTTATTTCTGAAGATCATACTGTCATTTAACCATTTAAAACTCCTACGTATCCATGTATACAAATTTCTCTCATGTATTTCCGCATTGTCTGATTTACTTAATAATCTTACACTTAAATTATCACTTACTTTGCCAACACACTGTCTCAGCTTAACTGAGTAGCTGAAATACAGCATTTTAAAGTTAGGACACCTGAGAGGGGTTTTTTACCCCCTCTTGAGCTCTTGTACTGCTTTACGTAAGGTGCCGGGCAGCTCACTATAACTTTTTGCACCTCATTTTTATTATCTGTTTTAAAGAGCTCCAATAATTTCTTTCTCAAAATGTTAGTGTTCAACTAAATTCATTAGCTTCCTTTTGGGTGATGAAACACAAACTATTATCACTTATTGAGCCTGGTAATCAAAGATAATTTGAATATAATGTGGCCTCAAAATTAATAGTCCTGAAACAAATAAGAATAATAGACTCTAAGGAAAATTACCAGAATAGGAACACAGCAGGTTTTCTTTAAATATGTCTTTAAAAATAAATTACATACCAATAATCTTATTATTCAAAGGAAAAAATAAAGAGTATCTATGTTTATTAGATACTCTGGAAAAGCCACAGTCTTTTATAATACTGCTTCTCACAAATCACTTCAGTTTAATGACAAAGTACTGTACACTTCATCTCACATTTAAGTAAATATGTTTATTTCATCCTGGAGAGATATTCTTTTAGCTTTAAGATTATAATTTCTTATAAGCCTGTCACATAACAACATAAGAACTGCCAAATGGAAATACATACCACCATCAGTACTCCCCCCCAGTATGTTTAAAAATTAAGGTTTTTTTCCTCCAGCACAGAAAAATACTTATTTATTCTGACAAAGAAGCAAAGGACAGCGATCAGGGACACTAAAGTTAACTGCTGCCTGAAGTCATGAACATCTGGTGGCTATTTTAATTGCATTGTGAACTAACCACAAAATCCTCCACTAAAATAGAAATATTTCCCCTGTGCAATATTGTATTTTAGAATTCCTCTCTTCTGAATCAATGTCAGACGTGATTACAGGACAATGAAGTCTGTGTTTTCATGCCTGCATCTTCTTGAAAACCCCGCGTACCCTTATTACAATTACAGTGTTACTGAAAGACTCCCACACGAACGAATTATTCACTTCATTGCTACAAACACTGACTTAAAGATAAAACATAACTTTTTTTTTTTTGCAAGTAAATTAGTTAGATTAATATGTCTGTATACAAATACCAGACATTAGAAAGCACACGGGTAATCACACAAGTGCACAACTTTGCGTATATAAGAATGTGTGTGTGTATATATATAAATATATATACACAAACATAGAGCTATTCATACATATTTATGCACATACATATATATAGAATGCATTTAGTAAGTAGTAATACAACCTACCTAAATGTGAATAAAAATTGTTGTTAATAAAATACTTGCATGAGTTGTACAGAGACCTTCTAAATGTCTGTGCTTCCTGGGGAGACCAAATGACCTCTTTTTTACAGATACCAAGATCAAAGCTCTTGGTTTAGATACTCCAGCTGTCTCTCTCATTGGCATTTGACATGCAACCCAGTCCATTTAAAATCAGGGGGCATGTAAACATTTTAACCCTTGGCAGCAGTATCTGAGAAAGATGCTAGCAATAAATGGTCATAACTGTCTGGGCCAAATCACATTTGGTGTCCTTCCTTTGAAGTCCATGCAGGCACTCTACCCTATGGTTTTGACAAAGAGCCAAGTCCAAAAAAAGGATGTAGGCTCTCAAAGCTGGCCGGACATGGACTTTGGGATCCACAGTGGCTCCGCACAGCTGAATAGTTGCCTCCAAACTCATTGCAGGCTTCCCTGTTTGACCTTGGAAGGTCTTTGCCCACGGCTCTGCTTTGCTGTGCTGCCGGCATTGCCCCAGCTCCCACACTCAAGTGGTAATTTTTTTGCTTAAGCAGAGGGGCACCTTCACCCCTTGCAAAACCTCCTTTGGTGAGTATGCACATGAGTGTGCACATGCTGACAGGATTAGACCCTACACTTAATATAGTCACAGCTATTTTCTATTTTTTTAAATTGTTGCCACAGGAGGGTGCCATTTTTCTGTATAAGCCCCAGTTGGTCAGGACCCTTGCTTAAAACTGATTTACGGGTTCAAATCCCTCTTCACATCCATCATGTGCCAGGAGAGCAGGAGATGATGGATGTGAGCCCAGGAATAATGTCCTCGCATGCACATGCCCTTCCTACCAATGTCAAGCCAGGTCCCTAGGGACAGGCGAGCAAAAGACATCAAAAAGATCCTACGGGTAAGAGCACTTCTGGAGAGGACTTCTGGTCCTTGCTGTCAGGTTGATTTCTGTCACATTTTTGGAAGAGCGATAAAAATGGAAAAACTCAGCTCTTGTCTTTTGCAGCCATGCTCTAAAAAGAGTGAGTCTTCCTCTCTCTTTCCAGTCTTTGAAGAAACAGCGTAGAACACCATCCCATCTGACTCCTGAAGCTACCTGCCTACTGCACCAGGTACCCATGGTCTGGAGCAAGGATGAGCTACAGACCCAGATAAAATATGTCCCATTAGCTTGTGTGTGGCTTGAATGTCATTCTCCCCATGCAGAGATCCAAGTTGCTTTACCTGAGCTTCCAACTTCATTTTGGGTTCAGGTGCTTAAATGCTTTTGCCCTTAAAATACCAAAGTGCCCAAAGGTGCCCAGGGCAACTATGCAAAAGCCAGCTCTGGTGCAAAAGCAGTAAGACAGGCTGATGTGATGCTGGTTATCAGAGGGTCAGAGCAGACTTGTGGAACAGCTGCCTCTTTTAAGGTGATGCAGAACATATTCAACGCCATGTGATGCTCAGGTGGAAGAGAAGGAGGGCGCTGCAGACCTGCAGACCTATCCTTTCCAGAGAGACCCTCACTGCAGTGTGGGTTCTACAAAGCCAGCTCTGATGGCTGTTGCCTGGCAGTGGAGCTGTGTACCTGGATGAGGTGGCACAAACTGGTTCTCAAGGGGGAGACTTCAGGACCTATTTCCTGCTTGGAGGACAGTTGACATAGTCAGATGAAATGGCAGCAATAAACCTGGCAGCAGATGCACAGGAATTTCCCTTCTCCAACCAGAAAACAGTTTCAGGCTTTGCAGCCCCTTTTCCTGATGCACTCATCCAGGTGCATGGCTTTGCCAAACAGCTGAGTTTCAGGCACATCCCCTTCCTTGCTCCATCTAGTGCCATCTTCCTTCTGAACAGGCACTTCCATGGAGGGTTTGTCACCCCCATGCCCAGACAGGGAACAGCCCAGTTATAAATCTACCCTGGTGCTGTGACTTCCCCCCTCGGGTCTCCATGTGTAGCATTGAGACATCCTCATGTACATCCCTGTGCCTGAGTCCCGCTAGCTATGGGCAAATGTAGCTGAAGACAGACATTTTAGGGAGTGATCCCTGAGTCCTGGACCAAATAGTGCCAGCTGTTTTGTGCCCACACTGCTCTCTTTCCTGATCTTACCCTTAGGGATTCATCCAAGGTGGAAGTTGCTTCAGCCCTATTCATGGATCCCCATGGCATACTCACAACCACTCAGGCTGCGATGACTCCCCAGTTATTAAATTGATGAGTACTCAAAATTACACTCAGTGATGAATTAGGAATATTTATTTCAAATCAACTTCAATTGAATTTCAGCACATTTAAGTATTTAAAAGTAATGGCAGTCACTATCAGATGCAAATAAAGCTATAATGGCACTGTAAGCACTGGAGAATGTATTTGCATTCAACATCTATTGTCAGTAATTGTGCAAGTATTTTATACCAACAAAGATCTCAACAAACATGATCTAAGGAGGTCATTGAAAGGGGAAACTATAAGATAATGCTAACTTCTGAAGTTTTTTCTCCATTACGCTTTCTCAGAACTGCAGCCATTAAAGTGTCTTATTAAATATGTAGCTTCTAAATAAGTGCACACTAACTGGAAATTTACTGTGCCTTAATATTGTCTTTAAAGTTATGCTTGTACAGAGATAAAACAATCTAACTACACCATTTTAGGGTTTAAAAAAATACACTTTGAGACGTAGTGGCAAGATTTGCTTGTTGTTAACTGACTGTAATTGTATCAGTGCATTTATTTCCACTTCCAGATGATGTTACAGAAAACCACTGGGGAAGGATTTCCTAATAGTGCAAGTGTAGGTGGAAATTTTAAAAGAAACACTATGCTGAACGTCTGTAACTAATATAGAGTTGACTACAGGTGTTTGTGTCAAAAAATTGAAGAAAACAACATGAAAATTTTGAAATTGGTGCTCCTCAAGAATTGCTCCCTAACCAAAAGGCTGAAACCTGGATTCCAAGCTACCAATCCTTCACTTCATTATCAATTGCTGATATGGATCACCGGTCACAGCTCTAATTGACTGATTACACAAAAGCACTTTGCAAAACCAAGACTAAGCCTCTGTGAAGTATGAGCTGCAGTTCCTAACGACTGGCTCGAACAGAGCTTCAAAGTTTGCAGAGAGTCACAAAAAATTGAATCTGCTGACTTAAAAGCAAAACTCGGGGGATTTGTCCTGTGCATTTACAGAGTCAGGAGGAATAATGAATAGAACTGGAACAGCCAGATGAAGCATTAATAGTCAGGGTATAAATTGAGCAATAGTGTTTAAAAATATTTTTTGTGTCTGGTTTCAAGTGAAAAAAAGATTTAGATCAGAATTGGCATTAAGGTTGGAAGATCGGCTTTTGATTTGCCGATAGCAAAATTCAGATGAAATTCAGGAAAAAAATAATAGCACAAACGAGCATGCCTCTGGAATATGATTTCATTGATGGGGCTGTGAGCTCATTTTCCTTTTACCTGTTTCAAAACTAATTAAATTAACTGGTATCGTGTCTACCTATTTATACTGTAATCTCAAATCTAATTCTGCAGATGTCCTTGAGACATCTTTTCATCTGTTGCCTTGAAAACAGGAAAAAAAGCAGAGGCAGGGAAATGGAAGCGTAGTATTCCTGGTAGTAACTAAAGATCTGAATACCATACTGCTTCGTTGTCACAATTATTTAGAAACAAGCCATCTCATTTTCAGTGTGTGCTATGATCTCACATGGTAAATGGTGGAATATCAGATCAGGAGTGGAGAATTTATGTAATAAATCAGTCACATCAAGCATAATAAGATTTTGTGTTCTATTTCTACAGCACCGTGCTGTCCATTTCATAAAGGCTAGGGTATGTTTAAAAAGACCCTCAGAGTTTTCGTGGACATTTTAGCAGCCCAAGAACAAAAGCCATTATACCACTGCAACCTAATAAATTCTACCAAAAACTGGTGGGTTTTTCTTCTTCTTCTCCTCTTTTTGAAATTCAGAGAGGAGATAGATGAGTTAAAATAACAAGAAGGAAAGTTGCCTACCTGTAAATCTTTGACGACTTCTAGTTTATGGAAAAAGACAAATCTGGGACAGCAGCTTTGTATTAAAATGTGACCCTTTTCAACTGGAACCTGCATAATGGGCGGCAGTTGAAAGATCTGTTTTATAACCCCATCACTTCTTTAACACTCTCACATGCAATAATTTCTGCATTCAATTTCCTGTTCATGCGTACAACCCAAGGGAATTGGGTTCCCCTACAACCCTTCTTCTCCTGAGCATTTACAATTTGTAGGAGGAAAAAAAATCCCATAAAAATTAACACAATAACACTTACTGTATTTAGGAGGCAAACAAGTTTGCATTCTTTGCCTCCTGTGGAATGGAATCAGATCTGGATGTGAAATGCTGTATTCCCTTTTCCCCTTCCATCTCTTCCATTTGGAGAAAAGGTGCTGCAAATGAGGAGGGGAAGAGTTAAACTCAACCTTGCAGCTAACGGGTAGTCCTGAGCCAGCTATGACAAGAGATTGTAAAGATGTCATCTAGTTTTTAATATTAATCTTCTTCACAGTAGTTCTGGACTGTCATGGCACACACTGTAAAACTTTCAATTTATTGTTTGGCATGGGAAATCATAAGGAAATCCTTTACTTATCAAATGGGCTGAAAACACTTTTCATTGTTAACTGACACTTCCTCGTCTATTCTTGCTGGGTTTGATGCAGGAACCGCTGAAGGGAATTGGTAGCTCAGGCTATGCCCAGAGGACTGACCAGACAACTGATTAATCTCCTCTGGCTGTGTAGCTCATTCAGAGTAATAAAAATAAATCAGCTATTTAACTACATACGGAAATTTTATACACTCAGTTATCTCTGCTAACTAACGCTCCAGGCTTTTAGAGCTGGCTTTGGGCAGATAAGGAGACTTAGTGCTTTCAGGAAAACCATTTATGCCCTGTGCCAGGCACGAACATTAACCTCGCCAGCATCTCAGCTTTGAAGGGACGTGTCATGCAGTGCTTGCGGACTTGAGTCCATCTATCCTGTGGTGGGTGATAGCACTTCCACCCAAACACTGCCAGCAGATGAAATGGTAGGCATTCCACTTTGTGAGCGTAGGTTATCAATATTTAAAATCTGCATATACATATAGCTCCATATCTATAGGTATGAAGTCCCTAATATTTAACAGCTCCTCAGCCTCAAGTGTAATACTGGTGTTAAGACTTTGAGCTAAGACTAGATCTGGTTTTGGTTTTGTAACAGACATCTCCCATCTTTGGCATAGTCACATCCTCCTGGAGAGGTTTAAGGTCCCTGTGCCCTTTTTGGGGGTGAGTATGGTCTCCAGGTTGCCTAAGAATTACACTGCAAGGGACTTGCAGGTGTAATTGGAGCACAGATGGTGGTAATACCTCCAGAAAATTAAACACTTCTTTTTTTTCTTCATTTTCTTCCTTTTTTTTTTCTCAACAGACAATAACCATCTTAGAAATCATTTGGCCAGGCAACGCTGCTCACTGCACCCAAATACAATAAGTAATCCAACAAAGCAGTCAAGATATTAATCAATTTTTTTCAATTCCTTTAAAATCATCAAGTGATGAGGCAAAATAAACCACCATCTGGATAATTTTTGTTGACACAGCAGCGTACATCGCCTAGAGAAGCTGCCTCCTTTGATTTGTTTCATTCAGCGATGAGGCAAATGGGCCTTAACTCCCCTGCTACATTATCACTGAGAGCATTAGCATGGCTGTTGTGTCATTTATCTCCTGTGCTTCCTGACACATCCTTCGTCCTGCTGTCACAACAAATATTTCTGCAGCTGGAGACACTCTGCCGCTCAAAGCAGGCACACCTACAGCAAGAGGGAACTGGGAAACATGGCACATCCTGAAAGAAAAAGGCTGCTGTTTCACCTTTGCCTCCTGGGAAAACAAGAGGTATAAAGGGACAGCACCCTTCACAACACAGAAATCTCTTCTGCACTCAGGAAGGGCATTGCTCAAGCAGCCCTCATCAGGGTAAGCAAGAAGATGGGGAGTAGTAGTGTGCATGACCTGCTTTTTATGTTTTCAGAAAAAGGAGCAAGCCCTGCAGTGCTTTCCATTTCCTGAAACATCCTCAAGGATAAAAAATTTCCAGGCACCCTCAGCAGGACCAGTGCACCAACACAGCACATTTGGCGGCTTTAAAATCACACAAGACTCTTCCAGCAGGTCAATCACAGGATTATTTATGTTAGAAAGAACCTCAGGATATCATCTTGTCCAACTCCCCTGCTCAAGCAGGGCCACCTGGAGCTAGTTGCCCAGGACCATGTCCAGGCAGCTTGTGCATATCTCCATGAATGGAGGCTCCACAGCCTCCCTGGGTAACCTGTGCCAGTGCTTGGTCACCCTCACAGTCAAAAAGTCTTTCCTGATATTTAGAGGGACCCTTCTGTGTTTCAGTTTGTGCCCATTTCCTCCAGTCCTGCCACTGGGCACCACTGAAAAGAACCTGTCTCTCTCCTCTTTGCACCCTCCCCTCAGGTATGTACGTAAATTGATAAGATTTCCCCTGAGCCTTCTCTCCTCCAGCCTGAACAGTCACATCTCTCTCTGCTTTTCCTCATAAGATTGATGCACTAGTCCTTTAACCACCTTTGTGGCCCTTTGTTGGATTTTTTCCAAGTGTCTTGTACTGGGGAGACAAGAAATGGACCCAATACTCCAGCGGCCTCACCAGTGCTGAGTAGAGGGGAAGGATCACCTCCCTTAACCTGCTGTTAACACCCCTCCTGATGCAGCCCAGGATACCACTCACCTTCTTTTCAGCAAGAGCACATTGCTGGCTCATGTTCAACTTGGTGTCCACCAGGTCTCTCAGGTCTTTTTCTGCCCAGCTGCTTTCCAGCTGGGGTCACCCAGAATGTGCCTGAGGTGGCTCTTCCCCAGGTGCAGGATTTTGCACTTCTCCTTGTCAAACTTCATAAGGTTCCCATTGGCCCATTTCTCCAGCCTGTTGAAGTCCCTCTGGATAGCAGCTTGACCCTCTAGGCAAACTTGCTGAGGGTACACACTGCCCCAGCATCCAGATAATTAATGAAGGTGTTAAACAGGACTATACCCAGTATTGGCCCCTGGGGTACACTTCTGGTTACTGGCCTCCATCTAGACTTTGTGCCATTGATCACCACTCTCTGGGCATAGCTGTTCATCCAGTTTTCAATCCTTCCCACACCCAGTAATTGCCTTCACCAGTGTTCAAAATTTTAGAACATGAGAATTGCCTACTAAACTAACCCTCAAAACTGCAGATCTTGTATATGATAATTGAAGAGTGCATGTGTTTTATGGCATTTCTGAAGTGCCTGAGAGGTCATTCTGCACATCAGACATCATAGGATCAGATGGACTTGGTGCAGAGAAAGGGACCTCATCTACCTTTAGGTAGCATGGCATTCCACCCTGCTAGACATCACCAAGGCAAGGAGAGAGGAAATTGCCGCTTGGCTCTGAGGGGGTAAATCATGGCAAAAGGAGAAGAATAAAAGTGAGTTTAACCAGCTTGTTACCCAGGTAGCACAGCAGCATTTAAGGGCAAGATAGTCCTTTCTTTTCTTTCTTTATAGAGTATTTCTTTCAGTGCACTGCATTAAAGGGGAGGCTCCGGAATGCCAAACCCATCTCCCTTCACCGTTGTCCATAACACTTGCAAGCTGTCAGTCCCACTGCTATGAGCTTGTTTTTCTTGTCAAGGACAGTGCTGACCACTTGTGCTCGCTAAAGCAGCACAGTATTTGGTGCCAGAGGCAAACATGCCACGGGACTAGTTACAGCTGTTGAGCCTTCAAGCCAAAAATCTCTCTTTGCAGAGCCAGAAACACAAGACGTGCATCCCTCTGTACTGCCCTGTCCATCGTATCGCACAGATCCGCATTTCCATGGCGAGTTCAATACAGTCAATGTTAGTCTCTTGTGTAGTTGGGCTCAACACCACCCAAAACCCCAAACCACTGACAGCAGCCTAGAATCCAAACCTTGGTGAGATGGCCTTCTCTTGCCATTTTCTCCCATCTCCAAAATGCAATCATTTGAAGCTTCAGTCAAATGATCAATAGGCAAGTTTCCCAGGATGGACATGTGTCGGCGGTACAGCCGACAGACAGCTGGCTGCTGTCTCAGCACTGGATCTGGAGCCACCAAACTGCACCATTGCTGACATGAGGCTGCCATTGCATGAAGATTCAGCTGCTGTCCCCATAGTCTGCACAATCATGGGGTAAAATACAGATTTTTTTTATGCAACCATGTGGATAGAGGATGTCAAGGTCATAACTGCTAACTCTATGTCACCAGTCAGGTAGTTCAGCACTGATAGGGATTGGACATGTATTTACCAGGGAGGCTCCTGAACAAAACAGAGCTAGCTGTTTAATGTTAGAAAAAAAGAGGAAAAGAAAAGAAAGCAGCTTGATAAATGTTTTTATTTCTGACTTTTAAAAGCGGGAGCCTGAGAACGACAAATATATTGAGGAGTCTAGGTCCTGTTTAGAAAAGCAGCAGGGATTAAAATGCCTGGGTAAGTGACAGGCACTGAGCACCTTTTTGCTCCTAGGCCTAAAGTGTTATTGATACAAGGGATTGCCAGCAGCCTTATTCTGGGAAACAATTTAGTTATTCTGAATTGTTATATTTTGTTCTGGTTGTGGATACACCAGTGAAATCAGAAAGGACAACCCACCCTTTACATGATGATTTAAACATTAATGTGCTTTGGAAAGCGGTAGGGAGGGATGGTGTGGGCTTCTGCAGAGCTGGGTTTATTTCATGTTCACTCCCAAATTCTTTATACATTTATGTGCAAATCATCTTATTAGTTTAAGTCTTTATTTCCTAAAGTATAAAAATATTCCCTTTCTCTGCAATACTTTGTCTATCACCTATTCAGCTTGTAAGCTATCCCTGAGTAAATACTGTGTGTAGTAGCATTAACAGCACTCCAATATTAGATAGCAGTTCTAACACTATTGCAATAACAACTGTAGCCAGCTTGCATTAAATCACCATATATTTGATGCAACAGTGACAGTTTCAGTTGAATTAGTCTGGAGAGAAATTTATCCAAGAGCCTTTAGCAGCGATTTAGACATGAATGCCCTTTTTATGTAAAGCGATAGTTGGCAGGATTAAGATTGGGAGGTTAATCTTTCCTAACGGCTAACTCATTGTTTTCTCACGATTCCAAAATTCTTTGGTAAGAGACATGGTCTGGACAGCTCACCATTAGCAATTTTGGAATGGAAAGTTAACCGCAAAATAGTCAGAGCTGGATATCTTGCAAAACGCGCTTAAATACTGATTTCCTTCTGTGTCTTATTTCTGAAGATGCCAGACACATTCCTATCCATGTCCAACAACTCTGTTTTCTGAAACAGGAATGCTTACATATATCCACGCAGAGACATACACACACACTCAAAAGAGACAACTTGAAGTCTTTGCCAAAGAACACGTACGCTGGAAAATATATTGATTATATAACTTGCTTTCTTATCACGGTTAGGAAAGCTTACCCTTTGTAAGAAAGGGTGCTGCTCGCAAGGGAGACTAACATCAAAGTTAATATCCACTAAACAGAAACCTTTAATGATTTTTTTTTCTTTGGCTTCTGAAATAGGAAGTCATTCCAACAAATATTTGGGACAGAAAGAAATTGTGCTGCTAGTCCTTCCCAGGAGGAGAAAGACTTTCTGTCAAAGAACTGGTGGAAAGCAAAGAGGGAAGGTGCCATGAATATTTTTTGACTTAAATCTCAATGTCTGGAATCTAAAATGAGGCCTGCTGGGGCTATGCGAATACATACCCTGTATAAATCCCCGTCCAACCTCCAGTTGTAAATCTTGTCCTCAAACCCAGCTATGTAACAAGTCGATGAAAGCTTTTTGTTTCCTGCAGATTTCTCCTTGGTCTGTCTGAAACAAGCCTGTGGTTCAGTTTTGCGTCTATTGGGCACCCTGTCAGTCTACATTCCCGCCGGGACACCTTTCGTATGGGCTTGCCACTCTGTAGCTGCATGGCTGTGGACTTAGAGGGAGCTTGCCTCTGCCAGAGGGAACCCTCCTCCATGAGGATTCAAGCATATTTATAGGAAAATGTAGAGAGGTCTGGGTACATCAAGGGACTGATGACCTCAGGGCAGCTTGTGCTCAGGGGCAACCCAGATAAGAGGATGCTGCTCATGCTTACATATAATTAGTTCAAACTATATGCAGAATATATTTAGGGACAGGATTTATGAAATGGCTTTGTATTAGGCAAAATCTGCTCCCATGGCAATATCTGAGTGGTACACGCACATAAATGGAGCAATGCTAGGCCAGTGAAGAGCGCTTTTGGGAAACAGCCAGAATACACAGTTGTGGGATGACATTTCTCAGTCACACCCCAAATCCTTATATTCTTCCATCCTGTTAGAAGTGAAAGTCCTCTTACTTGGAAATTGTTAGTTATGCTTCCAGTTCCTAAACAATTATTAAAGAGGGCTATCTTGGATTATTTATGGCACAGCTTCAATCAGAAAAAGAAGGGCTGTAAAAGTGCCATTGTGGATATCTGGTTCAGGAGCAGCTTTCTTCGCTCTGTTTACAAATCAGGGGAGTTGTCGGCTTCACAAACTCAGCCAGGGAATTGAGATTTAAATGGGGTCATTCTAGCTCAATAATCATTAGGAGTACTGAACTTTCTGCAAGATAAAGAGTCCTCCATCTGGGCACAGATTTATATCGGTAGGATCAGAGCCTCCAGCACATAAATTTGGTCGAGGCCAGTACTGCCTACACTCATGCTTTTAAAGTATCTCACTGAAAGGGGCCTCAGAGCCATATTATATCAGAATTAAATGCTGGTTTAAATCAATGCGTTTCTGAATGAGTTATGCAGTTTTGGCCAACCCCAGGCATTACTGTTAATAGAAAAACAATTATGTAATTTTTACTGGCTAATTTATTCTGGACACCTTTAGATAAGGCAGCGAGTGACCTGATGTCTGCTGAGAGTGGGGGAGAGACAGAGTATGCAGGACAGAAAAATCTTTGAAGCTTCAGTTAGGAAGTCCAAATTTGGAGGAAAGGATTTTGTGCCATACAAATTTAGTTATTGTGAGTCTGGGACTGAATTGTATCATTATTTTTTATAGTGCTATAAAATGAAAAACTCCTTTTAATAAATCCAGCCCTAGCTGTCCCTTTTGGGTTGTCAAGTCCAAGCATGCTCTGTATAGGATATAATTAGCCTGATGCACAAACTAGTGAAATAAATGGACTTTTAATGATGCTCAGGGTGCTCAAAGAGAAGAGTAGCCAATGCAAAAAAAAGCATTAGAACTGGAAGTCAAATAAAATTATTTCTTGGCTTGTTTTCTCATTTCATCTCTGGATGTTTCTTCTTGGTTTTATTTTCCTTCTTTTTCTTTGATTGAATTATTCTTCATAGCTTCCAGGGAGCCAAACCTTCTGCATGCATAAGCTTCCTGGACTATCTGATCTTCTCACTTTGTCACAAGCAGCTGCCATTTCCTATGTTCCATGAGAAAAAAACAGCCTTTCTAGCTCTTCTCTGGCACAGTGCCATGCACCCTGGTCTGTCTGGTGAGGATGTCCCTGGGCCAAGTGGGCTACAGGCTGAGTAGGCTGAGCCTCAGCAGAGGTGAGGGTCAGGAGACCTCTGATCTGCCCCCTCTTCACCATGCAGGAATGTCATTCAACTTTCTGTCTTGCTTTATTCTTCAATTGGAAACACTCTTCTGGATCCCACTGACTTTTACTTTTTGCTCTCTCTCTTCAAGAAAGAGCAAGTTCTGTCCTGAACTTCAAGAACGCTTTGCATAGGAGCTGTCATTTTAAGAGCAACATGTCTGGCTTTAAATTACTTCAGTTCTTAAGTGCGTAAAATTTGTAAAGAGTGTAAGTCTCATGCTAACTACACACATCCTGTGGATGTTCATACTGAAAGGCCATCCTTCTTCCATGATGTACTGGAAAGGGGAAATGAATCACAAAACACAGACTCCATGAGTTGGATAGAGTGCAAGTGTCTCCTTATCTTGGTTCAAAGAAAATTTTGGCTCTGAGCCCTAGATCCATTTAAACTGGTGGCAACATTCCCACTGCCTCCAGTGGCACTGCATTTGGCCCTTGGACGTTTATGTTGTTAAATGGAGCTAATAGTCCTGGGTGAGACAGGAGAAGGGTCTCCTCCACCCCACAGGGTCATAGGGTCTGACTCTCACTTACTCAAACATGCAAAACAACACCATCAAAAGCTTATAAACAGCGGCAAAGGCTGGAGGTTAAAAGAAATGTCTGCATGCTTCACAGAAATCCAAAAGCTGTTGTGCAACTGCAAACACATTAAAGCATGAGTCAGCCTGGCGTTTGGAGGGAAAACGCATCCCATGATGGACAGATACAGTGAGTAGATGGACCACATGGCCCACTGCCATCCTAAACTGTTGCTATTTTAGGTCTCTCATAATGTATTATTTGCAAAACAACCCCTTCAAGCTGACTTCTGTGCCATGAAGTAGGGTGTAACTTCCCTGTAGGTTGGGTTTCTGCCCCGGATCTCATTATTTGTCCTGTTATACTCTCAGTTTTCCATTTTCCTTTCCTATGACTATGCTCCCACTTTCCTTAACACTGCCCTTTTTTGAGCTGCCGCCTCCTCCCTGCTCACACCTCCTTAATCCGAATGTTTGCAGTTACCCTCTTGTTACTTTTCCATCAGCCAGTATCCTTCTGTCCCATTAAACAAGTTATTTATGGAGCTCTGTGCTGCATTCTTCCCACCTGATCCTGCACTCCATGTTTTCTTCAATTCTGTGCCAGTATTAATGCTTGATTATTTGTGGTATTATTAATAACTGGTCTGGTATGTGCCCATATTTATGGTAGGTTTTTTCCAGTTCAATCACTACCCTCACCTACCCAGTTTGATGAACTCTTCCTTTGATTTTCTAAGGAGCATCTTTGTTAAATGCACTTTTCCTTAATATGTTTATGGAAAATCCAGCCTGGAGGAAGTTCAGCTGTTAAAGACCTTCTTCTTCTGGAGCAGCTGGAAGAGTGAAGGTGAGTCAAGCCACTGATGCAAGATTGCTTTTATGCAATATTTGGCTGGTCACCTACTAACAAGTGAAGTCACCATCTCCTTATTCACCTTGTCACAAAGCTGTACACCTTGTGACAACATCTACAGCAGTCCATATATGGAAGAAATACAATTTCAGCTCTAAAATTTTACACACTGTTGTTGTGAACTGTGAAATGATGGCAGCTTTCCATCTGGAAACAGCTGGACTTGCATGTGGGTGAAGTAAGCCCTGTATTTTGCATCTATACTTGTCTTATCTACAGTAAGGTAAGGATTTATAGAAAATGAATCAGTCACTGCATTAATACATAAAAATCATGTTGCTATACCCACAGTAAGTGTCATAGAAAGTAATGAAATTATCACAGATATCCCATGATCCATGGGCATGAAGATTTTCAAACCCAGCTTGGCATATTTTCTTGGAAAATATGAGATTTTAGGTGAATGAGCCATTTAGCTGTTAAAATATTGCCTTTTTGCAGAGCATGATTGAATGTGTATTGCATGCCAATCAGCTTGCTCAGTGAAGACAAAGAACAGACAAAAATCTTGGAGTGTTAAAAAGCTCCTTAGCTGCCGTCCACCTTCCTGCTTTCCTTAAGCAGCCAGCCTGCTGGGGAACTGGTTTTTCTCTCCTTGCTAAAAAACCACTTGGGCACACGTGTGGTGCAAGGGTTGAGCAACACAGCTTTCAGCAGAAGCAAGTTGCTTCTTACCTAAGAGCATGGCTAAACTGAGTGGAGACAGAAATGAAAAACGAAAGGTTAATACTTTGGCTCCGAAGTCCTTCTGGCAGACTTGAGATTATCTTTGGATGTGTCAAGAAAAGCTTTCAGGACTGACCCCAGAGCCAAACATTTCTGAAGTGACTAGCAGTTTTGGGAAACACAGCTGTACTGTACCCAGCTCGAGAAAGAAGCGTCTGAAAGCTCACCTGTGAGAAATCAGGCCCCTTAGCAGGGATGGAAGGAGATAACTCAGCCCTCCACCTCCAGTAACTCCCCATATGTGAAAGCATCAAACGAATCCTTCATGAAGCTGCCTCCACATCTTCCCAGTAAGACATCTTTGCAAGACAATTCTCATTTCAACATGAATGTCTGGACCACATTAGTGTTTGAGATGTTTCTGCATTTCTGTTACTGAGGTCTAATTGCTTTCAGCAAAATCACTCCCAGTGGAAAATCAATAGAAGTTTTGTCACTTATTTCAATGTCACTGAGATTTCTCACAAGTGAGAACTTAGATGTGAACCTGTTGCTTCAGAAAGGCCGGGTAAATCACAGACATGAGGACACAGCATACTTGAACTCCTGTTCATCAGTCAGACTTCAAAGTTGGCTCCATGCAGAAAAAAAAAATTTCCCCTCCCTGTAGGGCAAATGAGGAGTTCCCCGCTGACATCAGTGAGGTAAAAATAGTGTAACTGAAGGGGTAGCCTGTCTCAAAGAATCAACCTTTTAAGGCTATATTCTGATTTTATATACACTAGCTCAGGACTTGAGTATGTCTGAGACAAAGATTCTGCAGCTTAAACCTTGCAATTAAATATGAAGAAATTGACAAAGCAAATTAAATATTGAAATGCAGTTAAGTACATAACTCAGCTGTGAGTCCTCTGCGACTGTAAAATCTTTAAGGGTGGTCTGCCTTTCATCCAACTCTTATATAGCTGTGAAATGAAACATACCTGAAATGTAGGAGCCTGAGTCCAAGATTTGAAAACAATATTCCTCTTCCAGCTCATCTCTCAATGTCTTCCTTGGCCTGAAGGATATTTATCTTTGTACAGAGAGTGAGAAAACTTTAATAGGGTTGCATTACTCCAATAGCTTAAAGGCTATCAGACCTTGCAAACAAGGTGTGAAGTGATAGCCCAGGTTCAGATGAGCTGGAGGATGGGTTGCCCACATGACCATTCAGCTGACAGAGTTATTCAGCTGATCTTGAAAGGCCATGTCCCTGCATTATGTAAATATCCCTATACCTTGGTCTATAGGCAGGAAAGGGAGAGGAATGCCTGGTGTGGGATTCCCTTGAGATTCATGCAGATATACAGGTATCTTAGCTCTGCCAGGTCTTGGCAGATTTGCTTAAACTTTTTGATAGAAAATTAAGCACCTGCTGTGTCAGGTGGCAGATGAGATGAAGTTTGGAGTATCTTGGCAGAGCCTGTGTGCTGAATTCAGGCACCTCATCATCCAGCACTGTTCCCAGGATCTTTCTGGAGTTTAATTCCTTCATTTCCTTGAAATGTTGCTCTGAGTTCATACTTCCAAAGTGACAGAGCTCAGATTCAGATGGTAAAAACCCAGGGAACTCTGCTGCACCACCAGTTCTCCAAGGGCCATGGTCCAGTATGCAGATGTACAAGATGCTCACTTCTTCAAACTGGCTATGGTCTGCCCAGCATTGTACAAGTTAATTACATTTCTTTCACTGAAGAACAGTCTTTCCAGCAGCTCATCGGGGCAGGGGTATCTGCCTTTGATGATTAAGGAGAAAGCTTTGATTATTGATCCTTTGTGGATGGATCAGGGCAATAGCAACTCAGCTGTTGCGGCAACACACAAACTCCAGACTCCAAGTTGGCTGCCATCTGCTTCTACTACATTCTCAACGCTCAGCCTGTTTGGGCCTTTTTTCACCCCCAGACATTGGCAGCAGAGCAACGGAAAACAGAACATGTTCAACATGTAGGAGTGTTTACTCTTGTCATGACACAATTTGGGATTTTCCATTTACGCTTGAAAAACAAACCATAAACAGAATTTATTAGGAAAATAGTAGCTATGAGGTAAACTTATGCCAACGAATGCCAAGAGGTCAAACAGACGACGCATGACATTTTGGTTGAATATTCTGTGTGTTCCTAGAAGCAGTGCAAAAGCTGGCTCACAAAGTATTTGCTGGAGTGTTATAGTGACTGGGGAATAGAGCAAGTCCAGAAAGTTCCTGAAAGCAAAGCCTTATTCTGCTTTGTTGTAACAGAGGTCTTCTCTCCATAGAGCAAACCCGAGTGCTCTGAGTGCCAAGTCTGGGGTATGGCAGGGGATACCGACACCTGCATGGCCATGTCACCAGCAGGAGACAGAGGATGCAGGACAGGCTGTTGCCATGGACATCCCCGCTCCAGACTGGGTGAGGAATAACTCTGACTTTTCCCATGCTGCTCCCAAATTAATAAGTCATAATTCCTCCCAAAAACAGCCCTAACCCCCCCACCGAAGTGAGAGATTCACAGCTGTTTCTGGTGAAGGTGCTCTGCTCTCATTCACAGAGACACAAATCCACTCAGCCAGCAGGAGAAGCCAGACTAATGGTGAAAACTAAATGTGAGGAAGAGAAAGCTAACCATGCCTGCTTCAAGTAAGGCTCATACATTGTGCTCAATCATGAACCTCTGTGATGCATCTCATTCACTTTTACATCTCACCCATTTTTACAGCTCTTGCCTTGTTTTTAACTTTGTAAGCTCTGTTTTAAAGAAGAATTTCACATGACATGAGATTCATAATGAATATCACAAATTAGACCATTCCTTTATTTAGGCAGCAGCTGGAGACTGGGTAAATACTATATTGTCACAGCTCCTGCATTCCTGAGTTACTAGCTGCCTACCAAAATCTTGCCTGTGTCCATATTCAGGATGCTTTGGCACCATCTGAATTGAAATATTGGATACGTATAATATCACAGGTAACAACAGCTTTTAACAGTTACTCTTTTAGTATATTCCAACAACACTGCAAAATTAATGTTCATGTTACATCCCCTTTTTTCATATCCTGCTTATTGTTTCGGTGTTAATGCCATTTCCAGGTGTGCACTTCCAGAAGTTATTCTCCCTGGTTTACATTACAGCACACAGTGTTTGCAGACGGTGAAAAAAATAGAGTTTACTGAGATTATTAGAGAGGAATTAGAAGAAAGTCACCAACTGAGACAAACAGGGCAAACTATCATCACAAAGAAGTTAAGTCTCAAGTGTTGCGTAGAACTATTTTACAGAGAAGTAATGCACTCCAAAATGCTCTCTCCTCTCAGAATACGGGGACAACACTCATATAGATGCACGCTTTTCATAGAAAATGGGTTGAAACCCGGTGATTCGGGAGAACTCACATACCACAATTAGGTGTGCTAATTTTCACGGCTGAGATAACCGCACTGTGATGGGCATATCCCGACAGGTTGCTTGTAAGATGCAAATACTACCTAGCATTGTGGTGTGCACAGGGGCCAGTGGAAGATGCCATGACATGTCTCAGCTCTCTGCTGCATGTCTCTCATATGAGCTCCAAATTCACATGCTTTATGGGACTTAATTTACAATGCTGAAAAACTGGAAAATTAGTAACACCAGAGAATGAGAAAAGTGGAAAAGAGAAGATGTTTCAGAAGATGCAAAAATTTCCAGCTGCATCTGTGTGAACTTGGACGGTAAAGCCACAACTGTACTAGCATGTTCCCACTGGCAGGGCCTGAAACAGAAGATCCAGTGTACAGACCATGGGCCATGTCGTGAGAGCTGACTCTGGGGATGCTCTGGTATGAGAGCTAACTCCAACTCCTTTGATCTACCTCAAACTCTGTCGTGGGGAAGAACAAGCATTTACCCACAGTCAGTGAGGTGAAATAAAGTCATCCCCTGGCTCACACTGCAATGAGTTGTTTGTCGAGCCATGCCCTAAATCTCAAGTCACAAAGCTCAAGTAACTTTGAAAAATAGGAATTTTTGAAATTTATGCTCCTTTTTTTGCAATGTTTGTGGCACCTAAAAATGCCCAGTAAGATTTCAAAGCTTAAATCTTGTTAGGATCACAGCATGTTTGACCATGTGGACTCCAAAAGAGTCCAGGTTTCTCAGGTGTGCCTATGTGCAAAATTTAGGTCCACTGAATCTTTCAGCTATAACTCCAAAGCTTCTCTCTAAACATTTTGGCTTGTACTATCAGCTTCCTTTCCAACAACAGCCTTTCTGCCAGGCACATAATTCACACTGTAACCTGGTAGAGGACAACCACTATTCTGAGCAGAGTTCGTGGGGCAAGCTCCCATTCAGACCAGCTGGGAGGTAAAGGCACACCCAGCTTCCCCTGCTATCCCAGTGGCTGAAGAGTAACCTTTTACAAGACGAGGGAAGAGGATAAACCCTGCTCTCTCGTCATGTTTTACACGTATGTATGTCATATAGAGTGAGATGTAAGGTTCTCCACGCTTTGGATGAGCACTGAATTGAGATGCTTTAATCACTGGGCTATCACTGCCTCTCAAGTTTTAGGAGGTGCAAGATTGCAAATGACTGATGTTTAACCTTTTCTTGGGGTTAATTAGGGTTGCTACCCATATGTTGATGGGTCCACACCCTTTCATAAGTGATCTGTGATGTATATAAGCCACAGACCCAAACTCAGGGGTCTGGATCCCTCCCTAACAGCGAAACATCTAAGACAGGTTCTTAAGCAACTGACTATTTTCGGACTATATCCTTTATCAGCTCTAGCTCTCAGCCTCCGAATAGGCCTAAAAATGTGATTATTAGACTCATGGAAATTCTTATTCTGTCCCTGTAAAAAGCTACATCCACATCTCTGCAACACCAGTACGTCTTTAATGCAGAGAGTAAGTGCTCGGGTGAGGCTTCCATCAGTGGCAGAATCTGAAACCCAGGTGTTAGGCATTTGCGAGGCAGATTCAATTTTAAGTACAGGGCATTTAGAGATATAAAATGTCAATTTTGAACCACTAGATGCAGCCATTGTTCACATGGGGTAGCATGGAGCTGTAGGACTGAGATGAATAGGATAGCAGAATCTGGTCCTCTCCAACACTTTGGAGCAGAGAGCTTCCAGCAGAGCCCAAATCCTGCCTTGGTCACCCTGGCCAGAGCTAGGTGGTGCACGGGGGCATTGCTAACACAGTCCCACAGTGAATCCCAACAAAAAGGCAAATGGAGGTCAACATATTTCCCCACCCTGCCATTCTTTGATGTTAGCCCCCTCCATTCACCCACACAACCCCTTGATGTAAATGGGTCAAGACTCACTCTCCATATGGGGCAGTACATGCTATTTTTAATTTTTGAAAGTTAAACCAGCTCTGAAGCTGGATTAGTGATGGCAGATCCCCCTAAACTATAGGCACGTAAACTGAGGGTGGACAGCTGCTCCGACGTTCCTGGCTGGGAATCCAACCCTTAAACACACTAGATGCACATACATGGCTTCTTGGCTGCCCCATTTATGCCCATCTGTTATGATGGCACACTGCCTGTTTCGAAGTTGGTCAGATCTTTGCCCTTGGGTAATATACCAGGCAATGATGGATATATAAGGAGAGCATGCATACAGTGGCAAGAGACCTCTTCCGCAGGAAGTGCCTTCTGCTGCTCTGCCTCAACCTTGCTGTTTGGTGTGGTGGTACATCCTTGCACTCTGGGCACACCTGTTTCATTACTGACCCCTTAATAAGTAGGGAAGCTGAGGAAAAGAAAAGGAGCCTGTGGACTTCATGGAAAGTTCTGGCTGTCAACAATGAGCCAGGTTGTATTACAGAGCATTCCCAAAATACATGCGGTCACCAATGGGGACATCAAGATGACAGTTCCACCCACTGCCACTGTGCATAACAGGCAACAGGACCAGGGGACAAATCAAATTTCAAAGGATTGCATACATCTGAGCCCAAGATACCACTTGTACATTTGCCTCAAAAAGAGAGCCAAGAGACATAAACCTTCCTGGTCTTTAGTAGGGGACATGATTCCCTTTCACATGGAACATGATGACATGAATAACTATGTCAGGTGAACAGCGGGGATTTTCTTATGTTCCTTTAAGATATATCCATTTCCCTTTGTTGAAAGTGGGTGAACACCCTTAGAGTGAAGACTGAGAATTTGATGGGCTTATCTTTCTCCTCACCCCAAAGACTTTTTTCCAGAAGCAAAGATCTTAAGACTGTAGGACAAGTAGTTGGCCTGATGCAGAAGTGGGCATGCACTGATCTGCCTTTGTATTTGCAATAAACTTCTGTTCTGGGAAGCATAAAATATGAGATGGAAGAAGGCAAAAGAAGAATATTATCCTGGAGCTAACTATCAAGACGTGGATAAAATTCTGTGCTCACAAAGGCAAGATTTATTTTAGCAAAGCCCCTATAAATCTCTCACTAACACCTTATCTTTGAGATACACCCTCCTATGTTAGAACTGTCTCAAGTACGTTGCACTAGGGCAGGTTGGTAAGAGTGCTTCTTTTGCTGCCTTTCTGTCTGAGCCTTTTCCACCACCTCATGATTCTGCTTCAAGTTGATTTATTTAGACTGACAAAAGCTTAAGGAAAACAAAATTGTTTTCATGTCACCTTGGAAGATGTTGTTAGGGCTACAGTCCCCCAGGATCCAAGATCCTGACTCAGGAGAGCAGGATCATGCTTGATTCAATGCATACTATGCCTGAGGATGCTACAACTTTCTCACCCTTCTCTACTCCCAGTAATTTTGCACCTATTTCTACACTGTCTGAAAAGCAGCTTCCAAACCCTGTGTAAGCTCTGGTGCCTAAATGAACTCAGCGGGTCAGTGCACCCATGCACATACAGTCCTGTTCCACCATCTCACAGAAAGGCGGTTGGCAGCCCTTCAGAGACCATTCTTGCATGATGATACACATGTCCCTAAGGGTAGGTCTTGGAAGGGTATCTGAATGTCTAGATCCCAATGAAATCCTATAGTCTCCTTGTCCCCCAGGTCTCCGTATAAACTGGGGATAACAGGAAATCTCTAGCTTAGAAGAGTGCTATGAGGCACTCAGATACTGATGTAATTACAGCTATTTATGTACTTCAGGTGGACGGGTGTGATGCATTACCCGTGATGGTCCTCTTACTGTCCAAACCAGCCTCCAGCGTGTGTACGTTTCCCTGCAACACACTGGCCCATATCCCATTGCTAACAGCTATTTAGAGTGAGCTTTGAAACTTTCTGGTGAAACCTCTATCGTTCAGTCACCAGGATGAGATAACGTTTTAAAGAGAGAGAAAGTCCACAGTTTTCTCACCACCACCAGTGAGAAGCCCTTGATGTGAACTCCTGCCTGCGGTGAAGGGCGCTGCCCCACCAACCTCTGAGCCTGGCACAGCCCCAGAGCCAGGACTGGATAGCGTACACAGTTTCTGACCTTAGACCATTTCTCTCACTCTAATTAAGTTTGACAAGACCAGTTTCTCCTTTCACATTTAGCTCACATGCTCCTATATGAGAAAATTTTATTTCAGCTGCCATTGTATAATCAGAAGTATTATAGGTTTTGTTCTTTCTTGCCAGACAGTGTTTTTTCTCTAATTGGATCCATAAGAATGTCCTTACTCCTGAGATGAGACAGACTTTTGCCAAGACTAATGTCTGCAGAGAGGAGCTAACCTCATTTATACCTTACAAAGTCATGCTTTTAATCCAGCAAAAGGATTTTATCATTGTGTTACTTGGATGAGTGATATGGGGTGGAAGCCACCTAAGTGACCTAATAACTCTTAAGCAGTTAGTGGCAAGAAATTTTCTTCCTAGAAAATCTTCCTTCATTTGTGTGGCTGCTGACTGCATTTCGCAAAATGCCCATCCTAACAGATCCATTCCCAACGTCTGGCAGAACATGTGCCAGGTAATTCACAATAGATCTTTTCCAGCTCTTCAGCCTCCCAGTGTACTTAGGAACAAGAAGCATTCATGACAAGGACCCGTCCTGTGATGGTACCTCTCAGTATGTCTGGACCAATGTGAAACTCGTATTGTGAAGCGACAAACCAGCTTGTTTACACATCTGAACACCTGAAGGTCCACGTCCCCGTGCAGATCATATCCCAAGACTTCAGTAGCACACACAGACAGCTGCTGAA
>NW_010264716.1:85083-111562 GCF_000690775.1 Eurypyga helias
CAGGGAGTTTCCTATTCATTTTGTGGAGCTAGGTCAAGAGCACAGATACTTCTTTTTCAAAATGCCTTCTACTCATTAAATTATATTTCTGTTGGCAACTGAGGGCCTTTGACCTCTCTGAGCAGCATGTTCTTTCCAGAAGAAAGTTTATTTGTAGACTGGCTAGTTCATTCCCACATAAAGGATCACTTCTTTGTTAAGAATAGACAGTACTTGAGCATGGTTAAAAACAAAAACACAGAGGAAACTGGCCCCTTTTGGTCAGGAAATCATGGATGTCGGCTTCAGCTCTGAGTGAGGTTACTCAGCTGCTGCTCCTTACGGTGGCATGAGACAGGGAAGGCACAATATAAAGCTGCAATGTGATGTTCTTGTGCTGGTTTTGGCTGAGGTAATTTTCTTCATAGTAGCTAGAATGGAGCTGTGCTTTGGATTTGTTCTGGAAACAGTGTTGATAACACAGGGATGTTTTAGTTATTGCTGAGCAGTGCTTACACAACCTTTTTTGCTCCTCACACTGCCCCACCAGCGGGTAGGCTGGGGGTACAAAAGAAACTGGGAGGGGACACAGCCGGGACAGCTGACCCCAACTGACCAAAGGGATATTCCATACCATATGATGTCATGTTCATCAATAAACTAGGGACATGGTTGGCTGCGGGGGGGGGGGAGGTGTTGCTTGGGGACTGGCTGATCATCGGTCAGTTGGTGGTGAGAAAATGTTTTCATTTGCATCACTTATCTTTCTTGGGGTTTATTTCACTCTCTGTTTCACTCTCTGTTATTTATTATTATTCTTACTATTGTTGTTGTTGTTATTTTATTTCAATAATTAAATTGTTCTTATCTCAACCCATGAGTTTTGCCCTTCCAATTGTCTTCTCCCAGTCATGCTGGGGAGCAGTGAGTGAGTGGCTGCATGTTGCTTGGTTGCCATCTGGGGTTAAACCACAACATGCTGCCAGGTAATTGCTATGTTTGGAATCACTCCCAAACCAAAGACCCAGAGAATGAAGGGCCAAGAACTGCCAGTGTTGTGTGAACCATTTCTTAAAGATTCAAATGTCAAACAGATCTAGCAAAGATTTTGAGCTAATGTAGGTTTGAGAAACCCTATCCTACGTAATACTTGAATGCAGCTATGCCACAACTTCAGGCTGACTAGGAATGGTGCAGAAGGGAAGGGAGAAAAGCACAGGGATATGTCCAGGATGTCTGCCTTACACAATACCTTCCAGAAGAAAGGCCAAGATTTCTAACTTCTTGGACGTACTCACCCAAGAACTTGCCAAAGCTCTTTATTCTCTGTGCTGTGAACAGGAATAAGGTAATGGTAACAGGAGGCGAAATTCAATTAGGTGGAACAAAAGGGACCTTTTATGGATTTTCCATCATAAATACTGTACTCATGATTTTTTTTTGGGGGGGGGGGAGAATCATGCTGTTTAAAGAAATGAGGCATAACGTATAAACCAGTAATGGTGATTAAATAAGCATAAATCAGTACTTAGTGAAAAGTTGGTGCAAATGCAATAGCAGCACACTATGTCATTGTCCTTTTGCCAGGAAGACGGCTTTAAAGTAATGGGTGAAAACCTTCTTTTATTTAGGCATCATCTAGATGCCATATGGATGCCAAATGGAATTTGGGATTTTAAATCACAGACTATATTTAATGTACTAAGTTCAGTGAATATCAGGCAAGGGACCACTTCCATTCCTTAGACCCTCCACACTGAATTCATGCTGACTTCAATCTTTTCCTGTCCCAATATGATGAGCAATTACGAGTCATATATCTGAGCTTTGTCCACCGATACTGACTTTGGTCCTGCTGACAGCAGCGCAGCTGCTGAAAATGTAGACCCTGGCTGGCCTCTCTGTTATATTATTCTGAATTTTTCCTTGGCACATCTCAAAACCCCTTACTGGTATGAATATTGTTACACTAGTCCTGGTAAACCATTGTGTAAATCAGTGATGCACCTACATCACAAAATGTCTGTCTCCCTCCTCCTCCTCCTCAAAAAAAAATGTTAAAATGAGGAAGGGTGTTCAAACAAGCAACAGGGATGACTGCAGGGCAATGTGATTAATGAGTACCCTTCTACGTGAGCCAGGAGTGCAGCAGGTGACCATGCAGGATGTCTGTTTTACTGTCTTGACAGCACTGCAGTCAGCCACAGAGGGTGATATGAATCTGTTTCTTCAGATGATGGATGAGTCAGAGCCATGGACCCCAAGGAGCATGCAGGAGTGGGGGTGGTGGTCCAGGTGATAGAAGTGTTCAGCAACAGTGAGGGTCACAGTGTCAGATCCATCACCACCATCTGCTCCTCAGCAAGTTTTGCAGGGACGGGTACAGCTAGAGCTTGCAGGTATATCCCACTGACATTGGAACCTAATGAAACCATGAACAGTGCTGCCCAGAAGAGCTGTTTGGATGGTTAGTTAGCCATGGTGATTAGACCCTGAGAGCACTCTAGGTCATGGGACTGACCTACCTTAAGTGATCTTCCAGTTTTCCTCTGGGAGAGTTGTCAGAAGCTTAATGATGAAGAGCCCAGGTCAGTGCTCTGTGGATAAAGGCACTAGATCATGAGAGTGTAGTGTTCAGAGACTTTGGTTCCATCTATACCAGCAGACAAAAACTGACCCAAGGAGCACTCTTGGTCAACACAATTCAGTTGTCTTTACTCTGCATTGCTAAACCAGCTACTGTCACAGTTTTGTCCAGGGCTGGCTAGCATTGCCGCACACAATTTCTGGGCATAGTTCTGGAGCCCGCAGTTCCCACTGAGCAGTTTTCTCATGGCCACCACTTGGGACACTTAGAGACCCTGACTGGGATCATTTGGTACAGGCAAGTCTCAATGTCAGACACAGATCACACATATACTTAATTGACTAGCACATACATAGTGCTTAAGGCCATCAAGGACCATTTTGATCAAGAAGATAATGGCTGGAGCCCTCAGCATTCAAACCATTTTTGTTATACCAACCAAAATGAGGGTATCCAAAGGCCAGAAAAGCATAAATTACTCTCTTCAGGTAACAGTGGTGTCACACAAGGTCCCATAGAAGCTGCATCTTGGATGGAAATGAAAAGGTGTATACCTATCCCATACATAGAAGCATCAGACTCATCCCAAGGTGCAATTCCCTGAAGATGGACCACAGCACTCATCTATTAACTCCAAGACCTGAGTCAAGAAGCTCCATTCTTTCTGAATGATAGAAAACCTGTACAGAGGTAGTGTTACTAGGCCTTTGAAGAGGTTTTACGTGAAGGCTAATACCTAGAGGCTGTGGAGAAGGAAATGCTCTCTATATGGTCTCTGCTCATAGTCATATGATTTAGATTTAGGTAGTCCCCCAAGGAGCAGGGGTTGGATTCAGTGATCCTTATAAGTTACTTCCAACTTGAGATATTTTATGATTCTGTGTCTTCACCCTTATTGCCATGCTAGGTCATGACAATCTGCATCTCCCCCAGGAGAAAAGAAAATAGGTCCTGCGCCGATTAGGTACCTTAAATTTCTTTTCCCTGATGAAGCAAATATTGCAACAAGAATGTCTGTCTTCTTGTAGTGTACAAATCCCTTAGGCAGAGCAGCTTTGTACACAAAAATAACACATACACTTTATTACAGAAAATCACACCCCACAGACGTCAAAAGAAGGGAACCACATATTTTGCTTCTGCTCCAGGAGCCCACAGCAACCCAGGCCATGGATGGAAAGGATGTGGGCACACCAGTCACCCATCATCAGGCAGCATTTTACTGGTCATGCCCACAGACAGAGACATGTTAGTCACACGTACACAAGAGTTGGGAGAATGGCCCATGGAGAAGTGTACAATTTAAAACCCACCCAGTTACATTCTTGGAAACATTCTCCCCCAAGTCAAACCAAGAAAAATATGCATTCAAAATACCAGCAAGAGGCACAAGTAATTGCATCACTCTCCTATGGCTCTGGGGTTGCAGCGTGGCCAAACAAAAAGGAGGTGCGGGAAGAACAGGATGCAAAACTGCAGCCCTAATTGTTATCTTGGAGGACCCTTAAGAGTCCTTGGGTTCAAGCAGAAGAGGTTACAGCCCTGCAACAGCACACTCCTTATCTACCAGGATGTCACTCATAAAGATGGCAAGCTGAATTTGTACCAGACACAGTCTTGTTCTCAGTGAAATCAGTGCCAAGACTTCTGACTAACTGAACTAAAGGGTCATGCAGACCTAAGTGCAACCTTGCATCAGTGTGTCCACCAAGGGTCAGTTGTCTACACTGTCAGCAGCGCAGCAGTGCACTGGTAACACAGTGATCTCTCAGCAGACACGCAGTCGTGTATCTGCATATTCACATATTCATAGATGTTACATGTGTAAATAATCTGGTTTTAAACATGATGAGCTGTGTATCTTTAAGAAGGTGGGGGCTTCTTTTGGAGAAACAATGATTTTTTTTTTTTAAAATCTTTTGAAAGTGTGAACAGAATAGTGGTAGGTTTAATTAATGTTCCTTTTTTGCAGGGGTCATTATTTGCAATTTCAAGAATAGAGATCTTAAAAACAAAAAAAACAACCAAATTCAACCTGTTCTTTAATCTGGCCTTTCTTTGAATCTCTCCTTTCTTTTTAGACATGTCCACTAGTCCTTAACCTGATTTATGTGATTGGTCAATTGTGAGTTAATGAAGGGGATAAAATGTTTTCTGGAATGCTGGGATAATCGACAAATAGCAATGGCCAGTAACTGGACCACGGCCAAGACAGGAACTTAATCCCCTAAAGTCCAAGGGTATTGTGAAGCTGCACTGAAGTGGGAACTGAAAGCAACCAGTTACATCATTCCATTTGTTTCCTTAGATTGGGACAAACGCACTCACTCCAGTAAGCATATTTGAAGCCTAATTATATAGGCAGAAAACAAGTTAGGAAGGAATTTCTCTACTTCTAGGCATATGTGATTTCAAGTGTGGTTTAAGGGTTTTAATCCTCTTTTTTCCTGGCAACTTTTTACTGTTTGATGCATTCAGTGTGGGTTGTTTTTTCCAGAGGTCACACACTCTCGCCCTCTACCTCTGCTTTCCCTAATGATGCGGAGCAACTCCCTCGCCCTCTGTCAAACAGTTCGCCTGAATTCTCAGTGCAACACAAGAGCTGAATGGTTCAGCTGCAAGGATTAAAGAGGTGGGTTTGAAGTGTATGTATATCCTTCGAGTGTAAAATTTAAATTAGAATACAGAGACACCCTTGCTTGCTCTGCCTTGGATTTCATGTAAAGGTCAGAATTCATCACTTCTGGAGTCCCACTGAAGTTAAGCAGTTTTGTCAAGGATGAATTTGGGGCTATTCAGTCTAGCCAAGGCTTCTCAGCCTGGATCTTTCTGGTTTTGAAAACACACCTCAAGACACATAGTAGAAGAGGACAGGGAGAGAGGATTTTCAAGTGATTGGTACAGTCATTGAATGTAAAAGCTGAAACTAAGCACATGAAGCCCTAATCAATGCTCACAGGTTCAGCACTGAGACAGGGAGTGAAGCACAGCGCCTGTAAGACAGCCAAGAAGTGAGTTATCCCACCTGTGGTGGGTGAAAAAGGGTCGGCTATGGACAACCCACTAGTGATAGGGAGAGGACTAATGGGTACTCTAAAATATCCCCTCTGCCTGTGGTGGGTATCACTAGCATCAAGGAGCTTGCAAGAAATAGTGGGAGGACAACCCAGTTTTCCCTAGGCCACCAGTTTTGAGACATTAGACCAGGTCCTCACTGTGTTGCATGATATATGTGAGTACAAAGGGCTTTGTTGGCTCAGTCCTACTAAGACTATGCAGCACTTCTCCCAGAAAGGGATTTGGGGGATACCGCAGGATAACCCCAGTGCTTTGATCAATACGCAGATGCTCAGTAATGTGTTCTCAAATACACATCATCATCTCAGATTTTAGATCTTGCTGGAATTAAAAACTCTGCAAACAAACTGAACTGACAGAATTTCTTCATAGAGTTCCAAGCTAACACCCTCCCGGGCGTTTCTGTGCTGCTTAGGTTCAATTTTCCTTCAATGAGTGGTTAATTTTTATACCATTTTACAGATATTTTTCCAACAAGAGGCCCTGGAGAGCCAATGTTGCACATACAGATGAATTGTAAGTTCTCTGGGGAGAGGGCTGAAATTTATTTGCCTCATTTGCACCTCAGACAGTGGGTCCTGATTTCACTGTTATGCCTAATTCATGTAGTTGATGGGTAAGTAATTGAACAGCTTAAAATACCTAGGAAGGCCCAGGAGAAGGTTCAAATGGAGCCATTGCTTTTCTTATAAGAACATTTAGGGTCTGTAATGATGTGAGCTTTGAAGGGAGCAAGAGATGGTGTTTGCGGTAATGAGATTTCCAGAGCTGGAGACCCATGGGGAATCATAAGGAAGAGAGTAAAGTGAGACATGAAGAGTGAGGAGAGGTTAATTAGTGGTAAGAAACATCCTCTTGGTACTCTTTAATAAGCCAAAACACTTACAAATATGTAAGAACTGTGTTAATAGCCCATGGTGAAACACCGGATGGGCCAGCACCAGGGTCTACACACAAATGTGGGAACTCTGGGGAAGTCTTGCTGGTTCCCTCCCTGTCTGTCTGTGATCTGAATTTGCAGACTCCCTGCCACCCCAAGCCAACTGGCCATACCTCCAGTGAAGTCAGGTTCCTCTTCCACCTCCCCCGGAGTCCTCCACACCGGTCTCTTTATGCCCTTAGCCTTGCTCTGTGCATTGATTCAGCAATTTTGCCTCTTCATTAGCATTTCAGCAAGCTAATTGCTGTCCTCCCGTGAGCAGGCTGGAAAACTGTATAGGCTAGGCAGCTGCATCTCTCCTGTGTTTAGGGATTTGTTGATTAAAACGATTAGCTCATTCAGTTTGGCCATATCAACTCAAGCTTCCTTTGCTGCTGATGAGAAGCACATGTTGGTGGGCCTGGAGCATTTCACACCAGAGCTCATCAGCAGGATGAGGGGTTGGACAACAAGCAGGTGGGCTCTGATAGTGCAGATTCCTTCTTGCCATGGGTTCAGGACAGATCCATAGGGACCAATGGTAATCATCAACATAGAAAACACTGCTGGCAGCCCAGGATCCCATTTAAGAAAAAAATCAGCAATAGTATGGCTTCAGAAGACAAGATCATTTTAGAGAAAGATTGAAAATGATGATGTTGGTTGCGTGAGGTCTGGGAAGTTAAGGGAGAAGACATGACATTTAGCTCTAATTTGCTAAAAATTACTTAAAAGAATTATTGTAGAAATGTCTGGTGAAAAAATATAAATATTCTCATCAGGTTTGGGCATGGTATGTTAAGGACATCTACTAATACACTGCATAATTTCAGGAGACCTGTGTCTGCTGTATGTGTCAGAGGTTTCAGATGAACCTTGTGTTACTACTCAGCTTTTTGTTACTACTCAGCTTTCCACCTCTCTGAACAAATCTAGATCTGATTAGGTTACAGCCCAAGGTGCTATATCTCATCTCCACACCATTTTAGTCAAAGAAAAGGCTTAGAGGAGAAGTCCAGAAAGGTTTTATTATTCAATTTATTTTCAATCCTTAAATGCCATATTAAGGTACAGACTTAAAACAGTTCTAATCTGAATCATATTTAAATCAGGAGGACAATTGCTCTTGAAGACAATGTACAGCCTTCCAGCAACATATGTCTACGATAGCTCAGTTCAAGACTTGATTCACCTACCTCAGGTTTTTAAAAAGCCTTCTCCTATGCAGTCTATTCCAGCACTTGCCTACCCATTGAGTTACAGAGCTTTCTGGTGCTTAGCAAATCTGATTCTTTCATTCATCCATGATTTTCGTATCTATCTTCTCTTTTGTGAGTTGGATCTCATGTGTCTGGATTACATATTACTTAAGCTGTAGTGCCTGAAGCTGAACAAAGCACTCCACATGTCTCAGATATGCCTGTCTCAATCAAAACTATAAACAAGAGATGCCAAGTGCCGATTTCAATAATGTATCCATTAACAGTGACAATTATTGGGGAAGTAGGAAGAATAGCAGACTGAGAGGAGAAAAACAGTATCAAATTAGACATTTCTCTGAAAATACACTCCAACTTAAACCACAAAATATAGTCACATAACCTACAGAGTTATGGTTATGCGAATGATAAGTCTCCTTTTAATTTTTGCACAGGAACTGTATTTCAGTTTAACTTTTCAGAAGGAATAACAAAAGCAATTTACTCCTATATGCACAAAACCCCACACGAGCATGTTTATGCATTGCCATGGCCAAAGCGCCTTCCAGACACTCAAGTTTGTTCCCTTCTCTAAGCATTGTGCAAAGCAGACTGGTTTTGTTGCTTACTGAGCTATAGCAGCACTGATTATTAAGATTGTAAATAAATTTCAGGTAACATAAATATTTAGAAACAGCAGCCCAGAGGGATTAAACAAACACAGAGCCCAAATCTCTCAGGATTTCCCCTGTGTTGTTATTCAGTTTGCACATTTTAGAGATAAAAAAATCAAACAGTGTAGGGCTGCACTGATTGCTCCCAAAGACTAAATGCCCGTACATATGGGACTAAATTCACAGGAAATATTTAAGGATAAGTATTAGACTCTGTTCCTAAATCCTAATTAAGCAATTCCTAAAGCTGTTAGTTCACAAACCCCAGTACCCTGAGCGTGGCTCTGCCTTGTACAAGACCCTCCATAAAACAAAGAAACCCAACAAACAACCCCCCCCCCCAAAAAAAACCCTAAACAAACAAAAAAAAACCCACAAAAACAAAACCCACCAGCAAAATGCTGAAGGAGAAAAATTTCATGTGGGATTAACAACTGCATGTTTTTTCCTTATATTTAAGATCTAAATCAGGCCAGTCATTCCTCTCCCTTCCCTCAAAAAATACTAGAGTTGGGGTATCTTGTGCAGAGCTTCCTGCACCAAATATTAGCCTACATGTCTCTGCCATGAGACACCCCCTTCAACGTCCACACCCTGCGCTGAAGACCACAGAAGTTGGGTCATTAGGTTTTCTGGTGTAATTATTGAGGGTTTTTTATGCAGAGTGGGTGGAGTTTTGGTGTGGTTGGGAGTGCAAGGAGAGGGGGACAGGCTTTCTGCAGTATGAGTTATGCACTTTGTCTCCAGCATGCTTTTCTCATCTGTGGCCTGAAGAAAACCTAAAGAAACCTCCCCCAGCTCAGAGTTGGGGGAGGCAGCTTCATGTGGTGAGACACTGGGCTTATACACAATGAACCCTACTTTGGATGGAAAAGCTTCAGTTCCAGCTCCAGAAACATGTTAGTGTCAGGGGACTGACCAAGTTATAATTGAATCCCTTTATGCTGTTGGTCCCTTGGCCTTCCTAAGCTGAAGCAAGCTACATTTGCTTTCTTTGGCATCACCTCTCATGTGTACTGCCAGCACGTTGCCCTTGGTGCCTTGTATAAGCCAAACTGGCCATTTCTGTGACCTCTTGTTCCTTCTATACACGGAACATATTTCAATGATTTTATAACTCCTCAAATAAGGTCTCTTTTATTCTAATTTGAATGTCCTGTTAACTTGATTTTGGATCCTCTCCCAGTCTCCAGAATACCTGATGCTTTATACTTTGGATATACCAGACTGCCTATTGCTCCAGGTTGTGACAGAGGGTGTCTGGTTCACATACTTCTCCCTTTAGATGTTAGACTGCTTATGCCAGCTCCCCACCACTGCTTTAAAACAAAAGGGAAAAGGAGCATAAACAACTTGCTTCAAAATTCTCCCTGCAAAGGCTGCCCATCAGCTCACTTGTGCTGTCTCATCAGTTAACAAAAACAAAAAGTCCCTCTTGCTGCCCAGTTTAGCTTGTCCAGCCCATGTAAGTGGACAGATTTTGAATCAATAAAGCTCACCATGAGTTGTTTTTACACAGGTCTAAGTGCAGTGTGTGAGGCACAGGACTACAGAGATGAAGATCAACCAAGCAGTGCAGGAAACTGGCATGAGAAAAGCCATATTTCCTGGAAACTGGTTTGTTAGAAGCCAACCTTCTTGCAGGAACATTTGGGAGGGAAGAATCTCCAGACTAAACATTTTAAAAATACACTTTTCAACTGGCCATAATGCTCTCTCTTTCTCTTTTTTTCCTTAAATGAAGGTTTCAAAATTTTTTCATTATCTTTAGATATCAAAATTGAAACAAACTGTTCCCATATGCTTCAGATCAAAAATTTCAGTGGAACCAATCTGAAACTGGATGAGGGAGAGGTTGGCATGCAGTTTTACTTGTTCTTCTTATTTATTTCAGGAGAGGAAAAAAAAGAGATCTCTGAAACCTCTCACAGGATGGGGAACAAGTTTCCTACTCACTTATGGGGGCCAAGTTCTACAGGCAGATCTGCTCTCATAGCCTTGGTGAAGATTTCTTTCCATCAGCACAATGAGAGGTAATATTCCCCATTTAAATGTAAACTGATCACGAAGGATATAATGAAAATTAGAGATAGATTAAGCCGAAGTGATTGACCCTTCCTTTCATTCTGAACTCAGCTTCTTCCTCTTCCTCAACATTAACTTGTTTCTTTGTACATCTCCAGCTTAGTATTAAGCATGCAAACCAAAGCTCCTGCGGTAGTGGAAGGTAAGGGTGCAGTTTTATTCAATTATAGCAATTGATGCAAAACTTCTCCTGTTTTATATGTTCTTATGGTTGATTTTGACTTCTCACTCTCTCCCTGTCCTTGGAAATTTATTCTTTGAAATTCACCCTCAAAAGGCCTCTCAAACCCTGAAACAGCCTCTTGTGTCTCTCTCATCTGCAGATTTTCCAGTTGAAGCATTCCAGACTATGCCAAACTGGATATCTTTTAGGAAAGCTTCCCAGAGGGAAGCTTCAAGTGTTTTCCCCTGCTCTCCCCCGCTCCTCCTCACACCCTTTTTTTTATGATTTGAAGTCTGGGCTGTATCATCTCTGCAGTCAGTAAATTATCCAGCATAAATACATTCAGCAGCATGTGGGATCCTATCAGTTCTTTGCCTTGGTCTACCACAGCAGTCAGGAGAAAAAAGTGGTTTCAGCAGAGAAAAGCAAGATGAGCAGCCCTGAGTACTTTGCTGGTCCTCTTCTCCTGTGATGTGGGGAGGTGTTTGGCTACTGGATATCCAAGAATTTAGCTTGATTGTGTTTCCAAAGGGTCATTTGGTCTTGGAAGCGTGGACAAGACTGTCTGCCACCATCGTAAGCTCTTACAAAACCAGTGTCAACCTCTCTTTGGATGTTACCACAAAATCATGTGGTTACTTCTTAATTTCTTGTCCATCATGAACTTTCTTTTGAACTCAGATTCCTAAAATACAGGTTTTGCTTCATATTGCCTGTTCCAAGCTTTTAGTCAAGAAGAAGGCTACAAGTCAGGAGCTGAGGAGACCTTGCCAAGAGAGCACACCATTCACTACCCCAGGAACAGCAGCCAAGGCAAAATGGAGCCCAGGCTGACTGCCCCTACATCTGCGAGGCCAGCAAATGAGGGAAATTGCTCCAGGTAGCAGATATGACTGAACAATTCCAGGCTGTGCTCCAGAAGTCATGCCATATTCACAGAGAATGACTCAATGCCATGTCAAGCACCATCCTGTGTACTGGGAACAGATGCTGCTTGCAGAAATCCCTGCCATGACTTACATCCATAAGCCTGGGTAGTGGAGAAGCTGGAGTTCCCACACAATTCCTGTGGCCAGCCAAAATTACCGCAATGAACAATATTCAATGACCAGGACAGGTCAAGTAAGTCTTCAGTGAGGTCCTATGAGCAGTAGAAAAATATTTCTAAAGGTTCTTCTAAGATCCAACTTGTCTTTTCAGCTCTGTACCTTTTTCTTTGGAGTGAGGGAAATTTTTTGGGTACTGTTGCAAGGATACCTCTCTCCCACCCCAAAGAGTTAGGGAAGTGTGAAGAGATAAGAGGAGGTCAGGGACAGAGAGAGGTGGCAATACAGACCAGGTGTGGTTCAGAAATACAAGACAACATGGAATGGCAAGGACGAGATACCTTACCCTAATCTCCCACATAAGGATAATATCCAGGTGTTCCAAGCCATCTCCATTCAGAAAAAAGAAAAATAGAAAATTGCAGTCAATCTATCCTTAGTGGCAGTGATGTTCTGAAGCTTAAAATAGTAACCTGTGATCCCAAGTGAGGAAGAAATGCCTGATTTTAAAGGTAATCTAGAAAGCATTAAAAAAAAGAAAAAAAAATCCCAGTTCTTCTTTCCTTTTCTGACAAATCATTGCCTGAATCCTGTAAAAGTGTTTGCCTTTCATAAACCTTCATTAAAATTTTTGAGTATTAACTTTCAGGCAGTGGGATGCCCATGAATTACTCTCTTAGATTAGTCTCTATAATTCCCCAGTAAGAGATAGCCTCGCTTCCATTTGCGGAGTCGGAGTGGCCAGATAAACCCTCCAGCAGTATCTATGCACTGCTGTAAAATGAACTACACTACAGGTGTGCTACTGGTTGAACAAAATTATTCTCCTGTCAGGAACAAGTGGTTAAGGGGATGCAAACATTTTAAGAAATCCCCAGCGGCTGCCCCATGATTTGTGAATGTGTTATTTAATCATTTGATGGGCTCTGGGTTGCTATGGGAACGTGATGAACTTAGACAGACACAACAAAACGAGGCCTTTCCACTTGGGACTGTGATGTCTTTGGTCCCAAGCACTTCATGATGTACTGTAATTATTTAAATGCCAGCAGAGCAGTGATATCATGCAAATACATGACAGATCACACTTTTCTCATTTTAGGAGTGAGGGCTGGAACATGTGAATATGTGTACAGGAGTCTGTTTGTAATGAAACTGCCATTATAGGGCCCTTGTGTGCTTGCAGTCTCATTTCATCGAGTTAAGAGTACTCACTTTTCTTAATGCTTGTTTAATGTGTTTACTTAAATATATTTAATAGCCCATGGAGTCCATTTTCATTTACTGTTGGAGTTTTTTTAGAGCGTCATAGTGGCAAGGCCACATAATATACCCATGAAAAACATCAGTAATGATACCGTATTGAAAGCACTGAGGAGTGCATGTTCAGGGTGCAAAAGGGCAACCTTCAGTTTTGTAACGAAAGTAAGTAAATGAGGAAAACTATGGGGACATATTAAAATAGAGCAACCAGCCAGGAAAGTAAAAGATTACTTACTCTATGTACCCAAAGGGACAGAGTGAAGGCCAGTTTCTTTTTTTCAGATGTTGCTCATTGTGGAAACAATAGATGCCCAGTTTGGACAAAAAGTAATAATAGTACAAGATATTGCTCTCTCTGCTCCCTATTCCCCACCTGACCTCATCACTACTGTATTTCTGGATGCAAACCAGCTCAGATTCAAGGAAAAGACTGGGCAGTTCTCAAGAAACCCTATGATCTGGTGGTTAGGACACTCTTAGTATGAAGGAAAGGAAGGTTTAGTGCTCTGCTCCTTGCTCCCAATGGTAGCCTCCTTCTTCCTAGTTGAATGCAGTAGCGTCCGAACAGCAACCACTACCAAGAGCAAAGGAAGTGGCTGTCCTGACCACACTCTGGGATCTTCCCTGGGAGACCTGGGGTTATGTAACATGGCAGACTGGCTGAGACTGTGATGGAGCTCTAGGTGGGAGATCACAACCTGGTTTTACCATAACAGGCTTTTCTGACCATGTCTAATGACTAAAGATAAAGATTTGGGCTTGCTTAGCCTGGAGAAGAGAAGGCTCCGGGGAGACCTTATTGCACCTTCCAGTACCTCAAGGGGCTGACAAGAAGGCTGGGGGGACTTTTCCAAGGGCATGTAGTGACAGGACAAGGGGTAATGGGTTTAAACTGAAAGAGGGAATATTTAGGCTGTATATCAGGAAAAAATTCTTCATGGAGAGGGTGATGAGGCACTGGAACAATTTGCCCAGAGAAGTTGTGGATGCTCCATCCGTGGAAGTGTTCAAGGCCAGGCTGGATGAGGCTTTGAGCAACCTGGTCTAGTGGAAGGTGTCCCTGCCCATGGCAGGGGGGTTGGAACTAGATGATCTTTAAGGTCCCTTTCAACCCAAACCATTCTGTGATCTTTTCAGGGAATTTCAGGCACAGTTGCTGCCAAGTCCTACAGCTATTCTCGTTTCTAGGTCAATATACAAGAAATTCCTCACTCAGTGACCAGGGGGAAGAGAAGCAGCAGAAGAGGCTAAAAGCCTTGAAGAAGAGGCACCGAGTAATTTGGAATCCACCCTTAAATTGCAGGAATGACAAGGGGATTTTGCACTCACCCTTCTGTGTTTGTGTACCGGGAGTCTTGTTATTCTTGCTAGAGACATCTATATGTTAGAAAAGCATGTCCTGATGGCAAGGGACACAATGATCTCTTCAGAAGGGTCCCAGCTGCCTTTCCCTCTTCAGTGTCACTCATACGGCCGGCCTGGGGAGCCAGCACTAATGCATGTAAAATCACTGTTTTTCAATTTTCTGTTTCTGTAACATGACCCATTACTATACTACATCTTCATGAGGCAGAGATGTCTGGAGAACATCTGTTGCAGTCCCAGCTGTTCGGGTACTTCCTCCATCTGAAGTTTCAGTCCTGATATGTGCAAATCACTGGCAGTATTACATCCTCCAGTTCCTCCTACAAATCCCATTTTCTCTGTTCTCACAGGGAGAGGAGGAAAAGAAAAAAAAAAAAAAAGATATTTTGTATGGTTAAATATGGGCTAGATGCCTTATTCTCACCAAATCATACCAGTAGGGTCATTGTGGACTGACTCATACCAGACAGACAGTAAAAACCACCCCAGTGTTTATTCCCATTGGAGTCTATATAATTAAAACTGCCCACCTGCTCCTGAATTTTGCTGTCACTTTTTGATGCTATGGGCAATGTGATACTCAGTTATTATCATAAACTATGTTAAGCTCTACCCACTATGGGGTTTATGACAACAATCCTTGAGAAAATTGTAATCCTCTGTGCTCAAGTATATCTCCTTGTTATAATGCTTATGATTCTTGGCTTGAGAGGATGGCAGATGATGGCCATGAAAGACTTCCAAATATGGGTCCTGGCAACTTGTTCTCTCCCTAGCTTGCCTGTGTAGATACATTACATGAAGCCATTTCTAGCCTGTCTCCTCCAGCCTGTCAGTAGAATCATCATTCCTCTTCCAGGACACATGACTGAGAGGTGTCGTAGCATCATGCCCCAAGGTGACAGTTCCCCTCTCATCTCCAAAGCTATCCCACACAAAGCTGCTGAGGGTCCAGGGAGAATTAAGGTGGCTGCAAGGGAGGAGGGGGTGGGGGAGGAGGGGGGATGAGGCGGAAGTGGGCTGGGGTGTCATCTGAACAGCTCTTATGCTGCTTCACCCCAGAGTTTGAAGGAAAGCCACCTGCCTCCTCTCCCTGCCTGACCTACAGGTTCTTTTTTTTCATCTCCACAAAATAGGAAGCATCAGTGCACCCAGCCGAGTGTGCTCAGTAAGGATCTGTGGCAAATTCCAGGGCTTTGGCTGGAAAATTTACAAGTACTGGAGTGTAGAGAGCCGTTATCCCACACCTTGAGTGAGAGTTACAACCACCAGCTCACCACATTAAATTCTTGCAAATCCTCTGAGTATGTTGTATAAGGGAACATCATATAGGTCTTGAGAGAAGGGTTGTACAGAAGAGTGCTCCAGGCTCTGGGTCCCATGCAGACTGAAATTTGGATGCTTTCACTGCCAAATATTTCCTCTTGGAAAAATGGGAATTACTGACTAGAGCTTCTTACACACTGCTCAGTCATTGCTAAAGGCAAAGACCAAAACAGGTATCCAACATTCAACATTTAATCCACTACATTTAAAAAAAAATCTAGCTTTCAAGCTCCAAATACTGTGAAATAACCTAGGGAAATCAAGTTACAATATTACAAACACAACCATGGGACATCTCAAATATTGAACAGTCTTGGAAACAATAAAATTAGTTTCCATATCACCCAATACCGGTGACACATATACTAAAGCAACCATCACAAAATGCTTACGGTAACTTCATGGTTGAAAACAGCAATAACACATTTTGTCTCTGTAAACACCTTTCATTAGTTTCTGGAAAATTAAAAGGCATTAAGAATATATCATTGTAATAAAATTTTTGAAATGGTGTGAACACTGAAGGCTTTGGAAAATCAAAGGTTTTTATGACCCTTTTCAAAATTCTGAATAACCAGGCATCCAAAATTTAACACCAAATGGTTACAAAAATTCCACATCTGATGTAGTTTTCCCTGTACTGGTGCCTTCAGCTACAATCTCAACTACAAAAAACTATCAAGATTAACAATCCAAACATGTTTCCTAGACAGTCTGGTCATCCATAATTGTTGGAAGCAGCCACTTGTCTTCACTGCCAAAACATTTTCTATCATTTGTTGCCTGATATTCCTGGAGGGACTCATCAGTGTTTATTAAATAATTTGAATCTGCTTGGTAAAGTTTCCATCTAATGCTGGTTAAAATGTGAATTATTTATCATGATTTTTTCCCAGCAGCTTTCTGAAGAACAACACAGAGTCTGATAAAAGCTTTTGAATGCTGGACGTGCGTGAACTGGAACCACACAAAACTAACTTACTGTAGTAGCTGTAGGACAAATGTTTGACATTGACACATCCTGCACAGGTCCTCCAGGATGGCGCAAAGCAAAGTTTCCACTTGTACTTTTCTTGCATATACTTACCCAGAAAAAAAAAAAAGGAAAAAAAGGGACATTGCTCAGTGCTGATGACAGCAGTTGTCAGAAAGCTGCTAGCTACTTAAGAGAAATTACCTATTCCCCCAAAAAGTCCAGCATAATATTCCCAGTGATTTCCAGGAGGTCAAGTTCAGCCCAAACCACTCTGATAGCTCCACCCAGAGGGTAGGGAAACAGCTCCACCTTTTAGACCATGTTTTGGGAGAAAAAAGGTTAAGTCAAGACTCTGAATAGAATAACAAACTATTTGTGCCTGCCTTTGAAGAAACTGAGCTCAGCACTGGGACACAGCCACGCCAGTATGGCCTCTGATATCTCCATATTGTTACCATCCCGTGTTTGGGTAATAATTGATCTTGGTCTTGGTTTGCTACTCCTGATGCTCTGAAAGACAGCAGAGATCCTGTGATTTCCCTGTGTCAAAGAAGCTCTACTATAATAAGGAAGGTGATGGCTTTGGACAGACACTAGTGTAGTGTATGGATCCACGTCCAAATCTCTGCTCTTCCTGTTTTAAAAAAAACCATTTAATTTCTCTGTATTTCAATGTTTCTTCTATACAGTGAGAGTAATTATTGCTATACTTTGTAATGAGAATAAGTGGGCAAAGGTGTCTGGAGTGCAGGCACTCTGGAAATCAAGAGAGGCAGTCAGTCATTTACCTACAAAACATGTATCATCTTTTCTCCTAAAATGATTTATCAAGTAGGTTATTTTAAGTGCTCTTTTGACCTTGGTTTTCCCATGTGACTTTCTGCCTTTTAGTCTGCAGGTGCCACTTTTAGCAAAGACGGCAAATCAGATTAAATACTGGGGGAACGTGTACTTTAAATGCTGACCTCAGAGCTATGTTTGCACAGAGGCCCCTGCAACACCAACAAGGAACCAAGAAGCAAGTGCAAACAGAGTTGTGCTGCGTTTATGGCCCCTTAAAAATCTTTCCTGGCATATGGAGCATTAGGCCTTAAAACACCAAAACAAGGGTAAAGTGTTCTATCACTTCTCCCCAATATCGGGTCATGCTTGTCCTTACATGCAGCCTCTTTTGTGCATGCACATTTGGAAGAGGGTTTCAGATAAACATCAAAACGCACCTCTTCTGATGTCAAGCAGGAGAGCTCTTCAGTCTTGCTGAACCATGACAGAGGGCAGCTTGTGTTCCCCCAGCAGCACGGGACCAGGGCCAGCAAACAGCATCTGGAACTGTGTGATGAAAGCTGGGGCTTGTACCGGCAGGCAATCCCACCCTGCATGCCTCTCCCCTCTGATTCCCTCATTTGGTTTCCTATTCCTTTGGGGAGGGAGAATCTGGGAGAGCACCAGCCTCTGAGGCTCAGTGGGATGCTGTGGGACAGAGCAGCATAGGGAAAGTCACAATTATTTGTGGAGGTCTCTACCAGACTCTGTCAAATTGAATGTAGATGGACACTTCACCAATTCGATGTGCATTTTTGGTAATTTTCCAATGTTGTTTTTCAGTGCCAAAGGCAGGTTCATCCTTTTGTGTTACAGTACCCGAATGACAAATTTAGCTTATCTCATTGGCGTCAGTGGAACAGTAAACACTACTGGGCGTCTTTCTCCCCACCCAGAAACTAAACCACTGCTGAGGAGTTCCAGTTTTTCTTCCCTATTAAGGTAGCTCATAATTACTTTGTCCCTAACTTTGCTATCTCACTTAAAAAGTATGAATACAGGCTTTAAAATACATCCTTAGTTCTCTTTGAAATCCTTAGTTCTCTTTGAAAACTAGGCAAGGCAAGAACATGCTTTGAATTAAAGATACTCTCCAGTGATGTGCTGAAGAGAAATTGCCTGTTAAGGTGGGAACTGAGTGCTCTGGATTGCCCTAAGTCCAGGGGGAGCACCCAGCAGCCATCCTTAGTTGCCCCTTGACTCCAACCCTCACAAACTGGCCAAAGCAATGGCTTTGGAAACCTCTTGTGGCATGTCACCTCGTGTCCTCTTTTTTAATTGCTCCTCCTTATCATTCAAAACTCCTTTTTTCATATTCACCTATTGTCTTAGGCAGCATTAGTGAAAAAAACAATGTTTTCAATTTTCTATACTAATAGCATTAATATTTAAACAGCTCAGCAAAATTTGCCTTAAACCTTTACCCAAGTCTTCAGCGATATTTAGGATCCCATCTCCCACTGGTTTCAGGATCTGAGCCTCCATCCTTATCTCTTTGATTAAATCACGAGCTTTAAAATCCTTCACCATTTTCTACCCGATAATAAAGCACAGGAAAACATGGCTGTAAGCTTCATGAATATTTATTTTTTCAGCAGTGAAGGAGCAAGTTTACCTAACAGCTTTGCTAACTGATTGTCTGCAGAACAAGGAAGTTATGGCCATGTTAACGCAAGCAGTAGTAGTTTATTGTTTTAGTAGACACTTCTTTTTCCTTCCTTTTGAATAAACACACCGCAGGGTCTGGGAGGACATGTGCCAAGAGCATTTCTGAGTGCAGCAACAGCCGAACAAAGCGCGGCAAAAGCACAATCCTAATCATAACAGAGCGAGCAAGTATTGTTACAAATGTTCTTTTTAGTATGGAAATGAGCCAGGGGTAATAAAAACACCATAAAAATGTCAAAATGACCGATCACCATGAAGCACTGGCCTTTTTATAACCAAAACTTGCAATGAACTTCAAAATTCCTGTGTTAAGAGAAATGCCATTTTTACTTAACTTTGTTGTTCAGCTTATCCTCACTTCACTGCACAGTTAAAAGATTGCAGGAGAGAATAACTTCAGAGGGGCATCAGTAAAGATCTGATTGATATTAAATGGCATTTGAGCACGATGGTGGATTCTGGATGGAAACAAACTGTTAACCAGCGCATTAACACCGCTACTACCTCTTTATGAGAATATGGGGCATATTTAGGTACTAATTGTTTGAACAGCAGCAATAAAACATAATGCTTAATAACATACAAATGAAAAGCTGTGTAACTCGTGTAATTCCATCAGAAAACGCTCAGGAACAGCAGTTTGACTTTAATTACTCAGATCAAAGGAAAAAAGGCATTTTGAAGTCTGGTCTAAAGTGTTATTTATTACTCCTCTCACAAAATTATAGATCAGCTGGGATAGAAATAGCACTTTGGACAGGATCTGGTTAGTGAAAATGGGGAAAAAAAGAATATTAATTGCTCTGCGGATGTCCACATATATTGGGGGATGTTTTAAATTCTAATTACAACAGACTGTCAGAAAGGAAAAAAAAAAGTGTAAAAGCTAAAAAAAGGACAAATAAAGGACATAGCTCCGTGTATTGCTCTCAGAGACCTGAAGCTGGTAAACTCACACAAAGGCGCCTTGGCTAAACACAAACTGTAAAATGTGTATCCTCTTTCCTCCAGAGTCCACTCTATACATAAAGAATATGTGTGCGCCTCTTAGTCAATGCAACACCAGTATTTTAAATATGGTTTTATCAGCCATTACTTCCTATTTTCAATAATCCGTATTTTTGGTGGTTTCGGGATTGTTTTTGACAGTTGTCACAAATTTTTTAAAGCTGAGAATCTTGGCCCAAGAAATGCTTTGCTGGTAAGATAAGGTCAAGAGAAGGTCTGAAATACCTACAGCTTCGTAATTATTAGCATTTTCCAGCAGGTCTAGAATACAGAACTGTCCTGGCAGGTGGCCTGGCTGCATCCCAGCATAACTGGATGACAGACCCGAACCCTGGCCAGTACCTTTAATGCCTCATTTCTTCCTTTGTGAAACTCCTGCTGAGATCTATAGGTGAGACCCACTCCGTAAAGCTAGGCATTTTTGTGACTATGCCCCTCACACTCTCACTAGATCCACAAGAGAAACACACGAGTGCTGCCTCTGTGGGTCTAACGCCCGTTGGGATCCCATGCATGTAGGAGACATGCAGTGTCACTTTGGCCAAACTATACACCACCTCCTGTCTGAATGAGTGTGCTGGGGCGAGCCATGCCCACCCCAGCGCGAGGGCAGGACAGGATCCTGGCTGGCTCCTGCCCATGGAGAAAAGGGAATTGAAGATAAACCAGTAATATGGTTTATAACCAGTTTATGCAACTGAACAGCCCATTAACTTCCTGTGTTTACATTCTAATTCACATGTAAATCCTTCACAACACTAACTGCAGCAGATCCAGGAGGATTTTTGTAAAATGCTGATAGTGTAGAGCACAGGGCTGCGCTGCTCTTTACACAACGGGTTTCTTGCAGACGCAGTAGATGTCGATGCACAGCCCTAGTTTATATAAATAACCATTACTGTAGTAATAAGCTGGAAAGTGCTGAGATCACATACAGTCTGGAGACAAGCGGAGCTGGGTGTGCAGCCTGAGCGAGGCCACCATGTGCCAAGTGTTGCTGTAAGGCCTGTGGAGCACGTGTGCGGCTACAGCGCTCGCCAGGAGCCGCGCAGCCCGGGGCAGGGGACCTGCGCTCGCATCACCTTTTCTCCCCAGCTCAATTATGTTTCTGAAGGGACCACTAGATGAACCCCTCTGGGCTAGATGTATCCCTTCATCCTAATAATGTTCCCAAAATCTTGCATCCAAATTAAACACCCTGTTCACAAAGCACACCGCTTGATTTTGAAGATTTTGTGAGATGCAGCGTCTACCCCTTCCTTTCATAGCTTCATCCAAAATGTGTGTATTTCCCATTTAAATGTGCCTGGCTTCATACTCTGGCCATTAACTCCTGTCACATCTTTCTCTGCCAATGGGCCAGCCAGAGCAAAGATGTAAAAACCTTGCAATGGCTCCATGCGTCCGACTGATTTCCCAATGGACACTGCAGGGATTTTTTTCCCATTGGCATCTGCAAGAGCTGGAACAGGCTCTGTATGTGGAATAATCATCGACTTTGGGTAATTTGTACTCCTGGGCACATTTAATGTACCTCATGTAGGCTGAGGTGATGCCCGGATAGGAAAGCCATGATAAATTCCCCATTAACCTTTGACCTCCTCCCATTTTTCGCTCATTGCTACATCTCCCCTGGGGCTTTATTCCAGTATTTCAAACCTCTGAAGAGTTTCAGACAGCCACAGAAATGGATCCGACAGAGAAATATTTCTCTTCCCCACCCCAAGTGTGTAATTTCTGCACAGGTCTCTTCGGGGCCGAGGTCCAGGTCAGGTCAAGATGAAGTTTGGGTGAGGGCCAGCTTTTCTGAACTTAAGATGTCACAGCTTCGATGTTTGCTGCCTCTGGAGTGAGTATTGAGATACTCACACGTTTGCTTGGAAGGGTGGTGGTGCTGGGCTTGACCTTGAAACCTCTGCTCCACTCCAGGCATGGGGGTTTGGCCATAAGCTCCAGGGACCAAAAAATTTCATCTTGCTAATTGCAGTTTGGCTCCTGGTGCAACTATTGGCATACAGCTCTAGAGGTGGAGAGATCAAAAATAGTCCTTTTTCACTAAAAAACAGAAACCTTTTCCAAACCATTCAAAAAATAATGCCTCTGAAATAATTCACAGCACCTACACGAAGTATCAGACCAAACTGTGGTGCAAAGGTTAATTTTGCAATGTTGTCTTCTTTGCCTTGCCAGCAAGTATTCCTGATGTGTGCTACCTCACAAACATGCACACCCTCACACACACACAGCCATCCTTCCCTTCAAAACCCAGGAAGTTTGCAGAACTCCGTCTTCTATTAACACAATTCCAGGCTTTTAATCCTTTTCTTCTTTGACTTTTATTACACAACCACAGACATGGAAACGCTCTGCCATCCTCTCATTTTGATGTGTGCAGTTACCGTATTTGCCACTGATTGAAAAATCACATAACACTTTTTATTTTCGATGCCTGATAAGTTTTCGCTTTGAAAGGGGCTGACCATACAAAGATTGTCCATGCAGTTTAAAAATGCCACACACAGACTGGCATGTAATGATATGTTTGATCTACAATGCAAATAAGATAAACAAAGGTGGTAAGTTTTAAGCCTAAAATTCCTTTGATCTTTGAAGCCCCATGGCTTTACAACTGCCTTCTGTATCACAGCCTGCCATGTACCTCTGTATGCCTATATGTATGCATATACATAAATATAATCTTCTATGTTCAAAAGAAGGTCAGTACCTAATGGCCAGACTATGCTTTTCTTTAAAGACCCTCTGTTCAAGAGTGAAGGTGAGTCCAAGTCTTTTCCCACTGAAGAAAAACAAATTCAAACATGAGCAGGATCTGGCTGAATTTATTTAGGCTAAGGAAGACTTTGCAATACATGCAAGGCACAATCAAGCCCTAAAAATAAATGGCATGCAGTAGGGCATGAGATAGAGTGACTCTTAAGAGCACTTACAGGTAACCTGTGAAAACAAAATAATTGCTAAAAAATGCAAAACCCACCCAGGCACAGCAAGCCAGCACAAGGCCCAGACAGTATGTACAGCCCCTCTTAAACAGGGCATATGATGAGATTTTCCTAGGGCGGAATCTCACACCGATTTGGGTGCCCAACTGGAGATGCTTGAGGGAGCTGATATCCAAGGCAGGATGAAACCCCCACACTTTCTGCAAATCAAGAACAGTACAGCATCTCACATGGAGCATCCAAACCCAGAGCTGTCTTCTCAGCACCGTGGCTGAGAGCTGCAGCTGTGCTTGGCTGTCACACCATCCACACTGTGTGGTTTACTGCCATGTTTGCCTTTGGAGACCTCTCCATCAGCATCGCTTGAGACTCGCCTCTAAAGGCAGGACCTTTAAAGGGCAGGAAGAAGACACTCCTGCTTGAGCCACTTGGTGGTATGTAAAGATTTAACTGCACGATACAACGCTGCAAAGCTGGATCACAAAGGGTAGAAGGCACCAGTGGTGATCCTTACACTGAGCATGGAAGATTTTGCTATATGGGAAATGCAGGATTGCTTCTTTTAACCCACTAACCCCGTCTCCAAGGGTCAGTGACATAGCTGCCATTTGAAAAAGTGCTGTAAGACAGTCTCTTGGGGTTTGCTGAACCACACCAAACCAGCGTTCGCCTCCGCCTCTGAAGCTGGTATCAATACCGCTGACACAGCATGTGTTAGCAGCGTCCTCTCGCTGCAGCATTGGCACGGAGAGAAGGGAAAGGCTGTGGGCTGACAGGTGAATCCTGCCCTCTGCCATGCCCCCAGTGCTCTGAAACGTGTGGTAGCTCAGGACTTACTATCATGCATTAAGCAGCTTCCCGTAGGCACGAGATACGAGATGTAGCCCTTAGTATCTCTCATGGAAACAGCAGCTTATTGCCTTCTGATAATACAGGTGATCCACTTAGTGTATAAAGGCTTTTCAGTTGTGTTTTTTTGTGTTTTGGTTTTTTTTTTTTTTTAAATGAAATGTCTCAATAAAGTACAGCCATTAAGAACTCCTACCTAAATCATATCTGAAAAGAGCCCTCAGTGCTCACATTTAAGTCTCCCTGAAGCTGATAGGATGCATATAAAGATACCCATGACCTAAATTTAGCTTTTATGGACTTCATAAATTTGTGTTAACAAAGTGTATCTGAACCCTCCTGCTGAAAAAAAAAAAAAAAAAAAGAATGGGTTGCTTGCATTGAGAGGGATGTTCTTCCTCTAGAAGTTATGTGGATTTCCTACTACAGCGTTCAGGAAAGCAGCCGTGTGCTGTGTAGCGCTGCATTGCATCAGTGCCAGGTGGTGAACTCCACATGAGTACAATAGTCTCCCTCTTCCACTCCCTCCTCCCCTTCCCCAGAGTTATTGGATGGCTCCAGCCAGCACCGCCACCGTGGGCAGGGATGGAGCCACTGATCCAGGTGGCTAAGGGAAAAAAAAGGAAGGGACTTTTTGGAGTAGCATGTATTGGCGAAGGAAAGCGGGAGCTTACGTGCTTCACTGAATCAGGTCCCCATCTCCCAGCTCTACGGCTGAGCAAACAGGGAACTGTTTGGTCTGCTGGTGATTCAAACAAGCCGGTGGAAAAATCACCACAGGTCAACCCAGAGCAAATACCTTCAGAAACATTCAGAGGAAAGCAAAGCCTAAAGCACTGTTTCGTTTCAGGTTAAATGAACTGTTTCACTTCTAAACGGAGCAGCTGGTTTGTTGATCTCTTTTGTGGAACAGGCCTGAGAAGGAAGTCATTTCAAACTGAAAAATTGGCATGTTTCAAATTTTCAGGGTCTTTTTACCAGCAAACTTTAAGTGAACAACAAACAGCTGCAGCACTACTGAACCTTCCTTCTCTAGAGAAAATTTTGGCCACTAAAGTGTTGGTTACACGCAGCAGAACGAAGGTGTGAACCCTCCTGGCTCAGAGCAGCTCCCTGCGTGCTCTTCTCACTGCACCCACCTCACCCTCCACCAGCTCCTTCAGCAGCTGCACTTACAAATGAAGTGTTCCACCTACATTTCATATTCCCCTCCCAAGCACCCTGAGGCTGAAGGTCATTTTATAAGCTCACAAATTATTATGTTTTGATTTACAGTTTTCTTTTCAAAAGAAAATCCACTGCAGGTTTGTGCTTAAAAACCAAAATGCAACCTCCTTCCCCCACCAAAAAAAAAAAAACAACCACACCACCCAAAACACAGCGAAACAGATTTCCTTGTGAGTAGAGAAATTTGCTATTGAAGATAACAAGGGATCCATGAGAAGTGATCTGGCCACTGCTGACCCTCACAGCCAGAATATAAACACTGGAAAAAGTCAGTTTCTGATGGAAAGGATGGCACCAGAGGCACTTGAGATGATGTTAAGAGATTACACATGGCTAGTGTAAAAAGGCATAGAGATGGATGAACTCCGGGTTAGGAGAAGTACAGTTGATCGCATGCTACACTGAGCGTATTCTGAGCATGGCATCTATAGAACCTGAAAAAAAAAAAATCTTTATTTTCTTTGATCAAAAATATGTATAGAAAGGCCTGTTTTGAGGAAAATATCGTACATTTTTTTCTCGTTTAACAAAATAAATTAAATATACATGACTTCTGTTTAAACTCTATATAGAATTACAAAGGTTTTATATTTGCAATTGCATTCATTTCCAGTCCATTTAGGTATTTAATATGGTCCTTATTTATTCTCTCTTCTTTCTGTTTTTACTGTTGTTTGAACTGCAACAAACTTGTATTATTTCCAAAATGTTATCTGAGAGGAGGGGACAACCACACGCAATTTAGGTGAAAGGTTACAAATCCTACAAATACACACACCACAAGATTATTATTTCATTCTCTTTGTTTCTTACTCATTTTTCTAATGTTTTTATGTATTTTGCATTGATGTAGAAAATCCAGTAGCTTGTCACTGTGAGCCATCAGAGAAGGACAGCACGTTTTGCTTTCTTCACCATCAGCAGTATTAATTATTATTATTTCTTAAATATAAATATAAAGGTGTTCTGTACAATGTTCCTTATTCCTTCTTTCCTTTTTCCTGGCAGTGGCACTGAGTCCTAGGACTGGGGGAGTGGAGCACTTGCGGTTTGATCTGCAGAACACCCCATGGGGAACATGATGCCTTCAACTTGCAGAAATCGAACCAACCCGCTCGGTTAGTGTTTTGAATCAAATGACCATGATTGAGAAGCATTCGGCATTTCATGTTGTGAATAGAAATTAGTTTTTCCAGATCCTCTTGTATTATTTTTTTCCCCTGGAAGAGGTGCATTGGTTATGTCTCCTGGTGCTTTGGCACTAAACCACAGGTACTCTAGAGCT
>NW_010264716.1:111574-111934 GCF_000690775.1 Eurypyga helias
TGTCTGGGGGTTTCCCACCGAAACAAGTGATATGCAGCAGGCACAGGAACAGCAGTGCCCATCCAGAACAACACCACAGTCACCTCTTGCTCTTCTTGCTCCTTTTAGCAGCACAAGGAAGGAGGTGGTGGTTGACATCCCTGTATCCTGTCACACTTGTTGCCACCCTGATTAAAAAATCCGAGAAGGTTCCGCTGTTGGAGATGGCTGCCTCTCTGCTGAGATTTGGAGTTCCTTCATTATTCCTCGGCTACATCCTGATTGCAATAATTAGAAAAAAAATCTCTTTTCTCTCTCTTTTTCTATTATATATATATTTATATAGATAGATATAGATATATACACATATATATACACACA